>NC_057803.1:365589171-365852603 GCF_018294505.1 Triticum aestivum
CAAAGATAACCAATCATACATAAAAGAATTCAGAGAAGACTCAAATATTATTCATAGATAGACTTGATCATAAACCCACAATTCATCGTTCTAAACAAACATACCGCAAAAAGAAGATTACATCGAATAGATCTCCACAATAGAAGGGGAGAACATTGTATTGAGATCCAAAAAGAGAGAAGAAGCCATCTAGCTACTAACTATGGACCCGTAGGTCTTAGGTAAACTACTCACACTTCATCGGAGGGGCTATGGTGTTGATGAAGAAGCCCTCCGTGATCGATGCCCCCTCCGGCGGAGCTCCGGAACAGGCCCCAAGATGGGATCTCATGGATATAGAAAGTTACGGCGGTGGAATTAGGGTTTTGGCTCCGTCTCTGATCGTTTGGGGGTACGTGGGTATATATAGGAGGAAGAAGTACGTCGGTGGAGCAACAGGGGGCCCATGAGGGTGGAGGGCACGCTTGGGGGGGGGCGGGGTAGGCGCGCCCCCTACCTCGTGGCCTCCTGTTACGTGGCTTGACGTAGGGTCCAAGTCTCCTGAGTTGTATTCGATGAGAAAATCACGTTCCCGAAGGTTTCATTCCGTTTGGACTCCGTTTGATATTCCTTTTCTTCAAAACCCTAAAACAGGAAAAAAACAGCAATTCTGGGCTGGGCCTCCGGTTAATAGGTTTGTCCCAAAAATAATATAAAAGGGATGATAAAGCCCAATAATGTCCAAAACAGTAGATAATATAGCATGGAGCAATCAAAAATTGTAGATACGTTGGAGACGTATCAGGCTCCTACGGGCTCCAAGTTCGGCCCTCAGCCGAACACTGCACCGGAACCTCCGATGGTTCTGGACTCCGGCAGGCGGTCCCCTGTTAAGGTGGGCCAACCATCCGTGCCGGTGTCCTCTGTCCAACCAGAGGCACCGGACAACTTGTTGGAAGCTCTTCGCAACGCTTCCAACGATGAAGAGTACCGCACTATCATGAGTGCGGTGGTCGAGAAGGTTCAGTCCGCCAAAAACGGACTGACCAAAGCTTGCGCCAGCCTCCTAACAGGCTTTGAGGTAAGCAATCAAAATATAAGAAAATATTACCGCATAGATAGTAGCCCCTGATGCTCTGTTCGGCGTTCACGAAGAAAAGCCGAATAGAGGATCAAATGATAACTCAGGAGTCTAATTAGAGTATGTCTATGTGTATGTGCAGGATTCACTGCTGGCCGCTGCCGCACGTACTGCGGAGGTCTCTGCATTGAAGCAGGACCTGAAGCGGTCCGAGGACGAACTCGGACTTACTAAGAGGCAACTCGAAGAGAGCAAAGGTAAGAAATACCCCTGTCTATATAGTTAAAAAGAAGTTCGGGTGTAAAGTAATAGGATCATCATGGGTTTGTCAGGGGCCACGACCGAGGTGGAGACCCTGAGCAAGGCGTTGTCCGAGGCCGAAGACAACGCGGCCAAAGAACGCATTGAACGGGAGAAGCAAGAAGCCCGAGTAGGCGAGGTGCAGCAAGAGCTCGAGGCTCTCGCCAAAAAGCACGAGTCGTTGGAGCTTGACTCTAAGACGCAAGAGTCCGAGCTCGCGCAGGCGCTTGAAAGCGTCCGGAGCACCAAGGCCGAAGCCCACAAGGCCCTCCAGGAGATTGATGCGGTGAAGAAGATAGCAGCGGGTAAGGCATTCATTATGCAAAGCAAGCACATGAAGGAGACTTTCCTTTTTCTTACCCGAGTTCGGAGCTCTCCAGGAGCATTTGCAGATCTTTCCCGCAGTGTACTGGATGCCGTGGAGTTTTACCGGGTTGAGGAGGGGAGCTCAACGGAGAAGTTGTTCTGGTCTCAGTATACTGGGACCGAACACCCTGTGCCCTTGAGCAACCAGATGAAGCAGTTGGTCGAGCTTCACAAGGCGGCCCAACAGGCCATGAGGGGCCTTATAGTCCGGATGTGGCCTGGCGAGCCCCTGTCTGGCAGCTACTTCGGTCTAGTGAGGCGCCTTGTGGAAGCCTGCCCACGACTTGAAGTCATCAAGCAGTCCATATGCATCGAGGGTGCACGCAGGGCTTTTGCCCGGGCAAAGGTGCACTGGGCGAAGCTGGACGCCGTGAAGCTGGTGAAGGAGGGGCCGCCGGAGGGCAAGGAGCATCGCTGCCCCGAGAATTATTATGAGAGTGTCCTGAAGGGTTCCCGCCTAGTGGCAGATGAGTGTGCCAAGGATGTAATTTTTGAATGAACATGCTCATGTGATCCTGTAATATGAAACGAGTTCATTTGCGCCATGCGACGCTTTCTTAATTTAAAATATTACCTTCTGTGCGGCCATTTATAAAATCTGAGAGTTAGCTAGTCGTCGGCTTCTATCCCCATGTAACTAGTACTGGGGTGTTTGGGATAAACCTGAACACTCTTTACCCCAATTTTGGGTCCTTCAAGGGAGGTGTTCAGCGCAACGAACCAGGCAATCAGACTATAGTGCTCTATCACTCTCACTTAGCCATAGAAGTCTATGATTTTAAATTTTGGCGAAGCCCCTGGTATTCGGAGGGCCGAATTTGGGGTGCTATACACACCTAAGCCAGACAAGGCCGACTCCTCGCCCAAAGCGGAAAAAGTCTTTAAGGACTTGAGACCTCTCGAACAGCGACCAATCTCTCGCCTTATCATGACAGTCAGTTTTTGGCTTTCTCTACTGAGGTGCTCGTCCAGAAGAACCGGGACACAATCGCAGTAGTTCTCCCACCGCTACCTTAGCCGATATAGCGGAACGTAAGGTACCAAAGCATGGGAGCCGGGCAACCCAACATTTTACCAAAGACATGATTCGGAGCTAATGCATCTAATGCTATAAGTTCGGGGTGCCGCACTGTCGAAAGTGTTCGTACTTCTTGCGCCGTATTATGGGGTAAACGGGAACCCCTGGCGAACTGACCGTACCCGAACGTGCGAGTATGGATTGTCGTAAATGGACATATAAGAGAAAGAGAAAAACTTAAATAATGCAATAACAGATTAATGATATGCATTGTTATTTAAATAATATGTCGAAGCATACTTAGTACAAGTAGTGCAATAAGCATAAAGTAGGACAATTAGAAATCTCCTATCCCAGGGCAAGCTATGCGTAAATAGTGAAAAGCGGGTATATCAATTATTACTAGAGACCACCTGGCAGTTCCCGTGTTCATCTTAGCTTCTTGCCGCCTTGGTTGTTGCTTCCGGAATGTGTCCGGCAACCGTACTGCCGAAAAGGGCTTCCAGAGAGTTAGGCCCTGAAAGAGAAAAGGAGTGACAAAGGTATACAACCCCTAGTGCGGTTAAGCCACAATGTGGGGCGTCTCCTGATCGTGCCCCCGCCTATGTCCATGGTATTTTCAATGTGTAGTTATGTACGCGTGGCACGGATTTCGTCGCTTCACTGGGACTGGGACGGGGCTGAACTGCTAGGCGAGCTCTGATCGTGCCAGGCGATCCTGTTGCAGCTTGTTCCGGACTCGCTTGAAGGTGTCTGGTGGCTGTGATGTCGAATGAGTGGTCTGCCTGAACAGGCTGCTTTGTGCTTCTGCTGCAAGGTCCGTAGTGTGCTCTTCTGTACAGAGCGAGCATTCTATGTTTCCATTTACTGTTATAACCCCGCGAGGTCCTGCCATCTTGAGCTTGAGGTATACGTAATGCGGCACTGCATTGAATTTTTCAAATGGTGTCCGTCCGAGCAGTGCATGATAGCCACTACGAAACGGGACGATGTTGAAGATTAATTCTTCGCTTCGGAAGTTTTCTGGTGATCCTAAGACCACTTCCAGTGTGATTGAGCCTGTGCAATGGGCCTCTACACCTGGGATGATGCCTTTATAGGTGGTTTTGCTGGGTTTGATCCTTGAGGGATCGATACCCATTTTTCGCATTTTATCCTGATAAAGCAGGTTCAGGATGCTGCCGCCGTCCATAAGGACTCGAGTGAGGTGAAATCCGTCAATGATGGGGTCTAGGACCAGTGCAACAGATCCGCCATGATGGATGCTAGTGGGGTGGTCCCTGCGATCGAAGGTGATCGGGCAAGCAGACCATGGGTTGAACTTTGGGGCGACGGGCTCCAGCGCATAGACGTCCCTTAGTGCATGCTTTCGCCCCCTCTTGGGAATGTGGGTTGCGTATATCATGTTCACCGTCTTCACTTGTGGGGGAAACCCCTTCTGTCCTCCTGTGTTCGGCGGCCGGGGCTCCTCCTCGTCATCGCTATGCAGTCCCTTATCCTTGTTTTCGGCATTTTACTTGCCGGCCTGCTTGAACACCCAGCATTCTCTGTTGGTGTGATTAGCTGGCTTGTCCGGGGTGCCGTGGATTTGACACGAGCGATCCAGTATGCGATCCAGACTGGACAAGCTGGAGTATTTCTTTTAAATGCCTTTTTCCGCTGACCGGATCTAGAGCCTCAGAATCTGACATTGACTATCGTATCATTGGTGTTATCGCTGTTATTGCGGTGCTTTGGTCTATTACGATGCTGCCTACTGTTAACATCTTTGGTATCCGAGGTAACTGGATTCCTCCATGTGTTGTTGCTGCGAGCCAGCCAGCTGTCCTTGCCCACGCAAAAGCGGGTCATGAGTGTTGTGATGGATGCCATAGATTTCGGCTTTTCCTGGCCGAGGTGGCGGGCGAGCCACTCGTCGCGGATGTTATGCTTGAATGCCGCTAGGGCCTCTGCATCCGGATAGTCTACAATTTGGTTTTTCTTAGTCAGGAACCGTGTCTAGAATTGTCTGGCCGATTCCCCTGGCTGCTGGGTTATGTGGCTCAAGTCATCAACATCCGGTGGCCGCACATAAGCACCCTGGAAGTTGACAAGGAATGCGTCTTCCAGATCCTCCCAACTGCCGACGGAATCTACTGGCAAGCTGTTCAGCCAATGCCGAGCTGGTCCTTTGAGTTCTAGTGGGAGGTACTTGATGGCATGTAGATCATCACCGCGAGCCATGTGGATGTGAAGGAGGAAATCCTCAATCCATACAACGGGATCTGTTGTGCCATCGTATGATTAGATATTTACGGGTTTGAAACCCTCCGAGAATTCATGATTCATAACTTCATACATTGGTGAATGAGGTTTCAATGCTTCTTCCTCGAGGTGAGGTAGCAACCTGCGTTTTGGGTAACTCTTGGACGGGCGCTCGAGTTCATGCTCCTCGGCCGCAAGGACTTCGGTCCACCTGTCTGCTAGCAAGTCTTCATCAGCTTGAAGCTGTTGCTGCTTTTTCTTTAGGCTATTTGTCGTGGCCATAAGATGGCGCTTGAAGCGCTCTTGCTCCACGGGGTCCTCAGGCATGATAAATTCGTCGCCGCCGAGGCTTGCCTCATCTTCGGAGAGAGGCATGTAATTGTCCTCCTCCGGTTCTCCATCTACTGCGTGCTCTGGAGGGCTAGCTTGTTCGTCCTCCTGCTCTACATCGTGCTGGAGGGGATTGTTATTGTCTTTGGCGCTATCCGGAGTGTTATTATCTCCTGTGCCAGTATCACTGCTCTTGCTGTGGCGGGACTTAGAGCGGCGCCGCTGACGTCGGCGCTTGGGTTGCTTCTTGGAGGGGTCATCCTCCGCTGTCTCGTCGCCATTGCCTTCTTTGGGGGTGTCCACCATGTATATATCATATGATGAGGTGGCGGTCCAGCACCCTGAGGGCGGTGCTTCCTGTTCGTCTTTGGATTCATCGTCCACACCGAAGAAGTCGAGCATGTCGGTTAAGTCGTCGACAGTGGCTACTAAGTGGGTGGTGGGTGGGAAGCAAATTTCTTTGTTGTCCGCATCCCATTCTAGCCGGACATAGTTCGGCCAAGGTTCTCATGACAGGGAGAGAGACCTTAATGAATTTAGTATGTCGCTAAAGGGCGAGTGTTGAAAGATATCCGCGGAGGTGAACCCCATGATCGGTGCCCAGTCGGAGTCGACGGGCACGGATGTGAGCGGCTCGGAGTCCGTGGCAGGAGATGAACCCAGTGGTTTGGCGATACGGCTCTCATAAGGGGTGAGGTCAATATCTGTCTCTATCGCCACTGAGAGGGCGGCCTCCATGGCAGGGTCTATCCCTCCGCTATCGGACAGCGTGATTTGTTCCGAATTAACGGTCGGAGTAGCTACGGATGCAATCTCTCGAACATTGTCCGACGGCAGAGTTACGTCATGCTCATCATGACTGTGCGGCGTATCCAACATGGGCTCGAATTTGTCGAAGATCAAGCCTCCGCGGATGTCGGCGGTGTAGTTTAAGTTTCCGAACCTAACCTAATGGCCAGAGCCGTAGCTCTTGATCTGCTCCAAATGGCCAAGCGAATTGGCCTGCAGTGCAAAGCCGCCGAATACGAAGATCTGTCCAGGGAGGAAAGCCTCACCCTGGACCGCATCGCTAGCGATGATCGAAGGAGCCATAAAGCCTTATGGTGATGTCATAGTGGAACTCTCAATGAAAGCACCAATGTCGGTGTCAAAACCGGCGGATCTCGGGTAGGGGGTCACGAACTGGGCGTCTAAGGCGGATGGTAACATGAGGCAGGGGACACGATGTTTACCCAGGTTCGGGCCCTCTTGATGGAGGTAATACCCTACGTCCTGCTTGATTGTTCTTGATTATATGAGTATTACAAGAATTGATCTACCACGAGATCAAAGAGGCTAAACCCTAGAAGCTAGCCTATGGTATGATTGTATGTTGTCCTACGGACTAAAACCCTCCGGTTTATATAGACACCGGAGGGGGCTAGGGTTACACAAGGTAGGTCACAAAGGAGGAGATATACATATCCATATTGCCTAGCTTGCCTTCCACGCCAAGTAGAGTCACATCGGGACAAGGGTCAAAGTCTTCAATCTCGTATCTTCATAGTCCAATAGTCCGGCTGTCCGGAGGCCCCCTAATCCAGGACTCCCTCGACATGGTCTCAATACCCCGACAAATGTAGTAGAGGTAAATTATCTATATAGATTTGATGAAGGTGATATTCCTTATAATAAATCTGCTAGTCAATGCTCGGATGAATTTGATAACTTTATTGTTCAATAAGAAAACTTCAATGCATATGTTAGTAGACAATTGAAACGAAATGATTTTTATGCTTGAACACTTGGGTGATTATATTTTTAGAAATGTTTATGATCTCAAGATTGTTAGTAAACATGCTTCTATGGTAAAAACTCAAGTAGAACAAGTTCTCAAAGCACAAAATAATTTGCTTAATGAAATGAACAGTAAGATGAATGATCATGCGGTTAGAGTGATGACTAGAGGTGGTAAAATGACTCAGGAACCTTGGTATCCTAAAGGCCACCCTAAGAGAATTGAGCAAGATTCATAGAGAATTAATACTGATGCACCTAGTCCACCAAAAAAGAAAAAGAAAAATGATAGGAATTTGCATGCTTCTAGTGAACCTACTATAGACACACCTGAGTATCCAAATGATATTCCTATTTATGATGCCGAGACACAATGTTATGATGAACATGAGCCGAGTGACAATGTTAATGATGATGTTCATGTTGATGCTCAACTTAGTAATGATAATGATGTTGAGACAGAACCTGCTGTTGATCTTGATAACCCCCAACCGAAGAATAAAAGATGTGATAAGAGAGACTTCATTGCTAGGAAACATGGTAAAGGAAGAGAATCATGGGTTCCGAAACCCATGCCCTTTCCTCCTAAACCATCCAAGAAAAAGGATGATGAAGAATTTGAGCGCTTTTTTGAAATGCTTAGACCTGTCTTTTTTCGTATGCATTTGACTGATATTCTAAAAATGTCTCTTTGTGCTAAGTATATGGAAGATATTGTTACTAATAAAAGAAAGGTACTAGAAGCTGAAATTTCCACCATGCTTGCTAATTATACATTTAAGGGTGGAATACGAAATAAACTAGGAGATCCAGGAATACCAACTATAGCATGCTCCATTAAAAGAAATTATGTTAGAACTGCTTTAAGTGATTTTGGAGCCGATGTTAGTGTTATGCCTTTCTCTTTATAGCATAGACTTGATTTGAATAAGTTGACACCAACTGAAATCTCTTTGCAAATGGCCAATAAATCAGCTGCTATACCCATCGGTATTTGTGAGGATGTGCCTGTCGTAGTTGTAAATGTTACTGTCTTAATGGACTTTGTTATTCTTGATATACCTGAGGAAGACAATATGTGGATCATCCTTGGTAGACCCTTTTTGAATAATGTAGGGGTTGTTATTGATTTCAATAAAGGCAACGCCACTTTTCATGTTAATGGTAATGAGCATACGGTACACTTTTCGAAGAAACAACCTCAAGTTAATAGCATTAACTCTATTGGGAAAATTTCAACTATTGCTATTGGAGGTTTTAAATTCCCTACTCCAACTGTCAAAAAGAAATATGATCTTCTTATTGGTGGGGACATGTATATATCCGTTGAGGTAACCTAGTGCTATACGAAGATTCTCCGGTTTCATGTCATTTGGAAGAAGTTTGCTAATAAGACTTGATCAACCTTATTAATGGATTCTTTTTTACGGTCATGCAATGGATTAATTTATTAAACACAACCTTCTATACCCACTTCTTACTTTATGTTATTTAGATTAAATAAAGTAGAAATGGTATTATTTAACTGTTTTCTGAATTATCCATGCAATAAGAAAATGACTAGAAAATAAAAGTTCTCCAAATGCCGTGAAATTTTAGTAATATTTTTATACAATATTTAAGAATTTTTGGCACTGAATACACCCCAGGGGGGTGCATCAGTGGAACACAAGCCCACATTGTCCACCCACCCCCAGGGCTCGCCAACAGGGCTTGGGGGACCCACATGGGGCCCCTCACTTAGTCCAGCCACCCATCCACTTCGGCTTCCTCCAGAAAAAGTCACACCATTGCTGAAACCCGTGTTCTTGCTCATCTTTCTGCCATTTTCGATCCCCTTCCTCAAAGCTCCATTTCTGAAACTTTTTTGGGGCTTGTTCTTTGGTATGTGACTCCTCCAATGGTCCAACTAGTTTTTGTTCTAGTGCTTTATATATTGTAAATTTTTGTTGTTGTGGTGACCATGTTCTTAAGCTTCCATGTCAAATTTATATGGTTCAAAGTAGTTTTGTTGCATGATATAGCCTCTAGACACTAGTGGGAGTAGTTGCTATTAATCTTGTTGAGTTTTCTTCACTTTTATTTTGAGTCACTAAAAATTTCAGAATTTTTTTAGCGGAAGAAAATGTTTAGGAAAATGTTCCAAGGTGGTTCCTCGAATAAGAAATCTGCAAGGCCCGCTCGTGTAGGTTTCAAGGAAGAATTTTATATGTATGTGTGCAACGTCGACCTAACGGACTTCATGTCAGATAAGGGTTTGCAGTACTACAACCTTACTGATTCTATTGTGCCGAGATTTAAGTATTCTATCCATCGCAATACACATTCTGTTTTATTTGATCTATATGATAAATCATTTAGTCTGGACCTTGAAGAATTTAATGATGCATGCAAGATTCTGCAATGGGGCACATATACTAAACCTCGTAGGTGTGATTGTGTTGATTTCCTGGCCAGCATTACTGTGGGTGAAACCAGGACCATGACAAAAGCAATTATAGAGAGCATTCATGTTCCTGCATTACATTATTTTGCTCTCTTCATTGGTAGATGCATTAATGGTAAACATGACCATAGCCACCTTTGCGCTCCTGATCTTAGCATTCTTACGAGTGAAGTGATGAACGATAATCAATTTAATTTGGGGGCTACTATTGCATGTCGATTACATAATAATGATAAAGATGGAAACTTCTTTTTTGGAATTTATGCCACTTGTTTAGCTCATTATCTTGGTGTTCCCATAAGAGAAAACGATGCTCAATTGCCACCTGTTTCTTGATCATGATGCTATGGAACGTTACCGGTTTCTTGAGAGGAGCGAGTTGCCTCTCCAATATAGACCAATTTTTGATAGACGTCGAGTCGTCTATGTTACCCTTCCTGCTCCTACCTTCTTTGACTTTCAGGCAAACAGAGATATTTTATACATAGGGAGGAGGCAGACGAGTATGGGGGAGCAAGAGAGGCAGCTCACCTCCATCAGACAGCTTGCCAGACGGTGGCAGCTGCAATAGAGTACAACCCCAACTACAACACCAGATATTATCCGAGCCACCCGTGGCCCTAGACCAACTTAGGAGAAAAGCCTAAGGTTGGGGGAGTACGTATCTCTCACCGACATTACATTCATGTTCACACATTCATTCCAGTTGTCGGTGTTCATACTTTTGCATTGTATAATCCATGTTAGTTTATTTTTCTTGCTTTCTTCTTGAGTGTTTGAAAAACTTTGATAAAATCCAAAAATCTTTCTCGCTTCTTTTTAGTTTTTCTTTCTAGTTTAATTTGTAGTAGTATTAAAACAAAACCCAAAATGATTTCTCGTTCTTCATTTTCTTGCTGGGAGATTTCCCGTGCAAATAGTTTTTCTCGTTTTTGTTCTACTTTCTTTAGAAAAACAAAAACTCTAAAAATATTTCAGTGTGTTTCTCTGAAATTCCTTTCTTTTTCTTTGGTTCATAAGGAGAAGAATATGATGAAAATGTTGAGTAGCTCCCATATGCATTATTGTTGATCTAACACAAACCCCATATTACCTTGTCTTCTCCTTTGAATAAATGTTTCCAGATTCCAGCTTCGTCCAACGCATGTGCACTCTTATTATTATCCACACTCTTCGGTCATGCAAGTGAAAGGCAATAATGACGATATTTGATGAAATGATTGAGGTGGATAAAAGATGGTATGAACTCGACCTATTTTGCTTTTGTAAATATGATTAGCTCATCATTCTTGATTTGGCCCGTTATGAATGAAACATGTTTGCAATGACAATTAGAGACTATAGTTACTCTTGCCATGCTTAATTAGCTAGGAGTTGATAATGGTTTATCTTGCGTGCCAACATGCTTTTAAAATGGTTATGATGTAGTATCATAGGACGGTATCCTCTTCTGAATGATTCAAGTAGCTTGATTGGGCACATGTTCACACATGTAGTTGAATCAAAAGCAACATAGCCTCCATGATATTTATGTTGATGGTGATTTATATCCTATTCATGCTTGCACTCAATGTTGATTGACCTCAATACATGTTTATGACCGTTGTCGGTCTCTAGTTGGTGACTCCTCAATCTTTTTTGCTTGCCTTCAATTGTACTAAGCGGGAATACTACTTGTGCATCCACTTCCTTAAACCCAAAGTTGTTCCATATGAGTCCACCATACCTACCTATATGCGGTATATACCTGTCGTTCCAAGTAAATTTGCATGTGCAGAACTCTAAACCTTCAAATAATAATCTGTTTTGTATGCCCCAATCACTCATGGAGCGACTGGGGGCTGTCAGTATCTTCCATGCTAGGTGTGTTATTCTCACGATGAGTGTTTATTCACTTGTCATTCACGAGAGAATGGCTGGTATTCGAGATGCCCAGTTCCATGCTCAAAATCAAATCAAAATATAATAATTAAACAAAACTCCCCTAGGACTGTCGTTGGTATAGATGGTACCCGTGGATTCGGCTAGCCATGGTGTGTAATTGTTGGTGGAGGGGGAGTAAAAACTTTACCATCCTGTTTGGGAACCGCCCATAATGTGTCTAGCATGGAAGATAGTGAGATTTGTTTGTTGTTATGTTGACAATGAAAGCATACCATTCAAAATTATATCCATCTCTGTTTTAAAAGCTTCGAGCTCTAGCACCTCTGCAAATCCCTCCTTCCCTATGCGAAGGGCCTATCTATTTACTTTTATTGTTAAGTCGTCATCCTCTTATTAAAAGCACTAGCTCGAGAGCACCATTATCATTTATATGCTTTGTTTTTCATTTATGTTGTGTATGAGTGTGACCGGATCATCTTTTCCATGAATTATAATGTCTAGTCAGTTCTTGATCTTCAGGGGTGCACTGCATTTATGTTTTACGGTCTCAGAAAGGGCTAGCGAGGTACCATTATGTCATATTATATCATGATTGTTTTGGAAAATAGTTGTCATCTGAGAGTAATAATTATAGCTCGCTAGTTGATTATGCTATTGATATGATTAAATGTGAGACCTAAGTGTTATTGTGAATATGGTTAGTTCATAATCTTTGCCGAAAACCTGAACATTAGCTAGACTTATTGGTAACAACAAGAGCAAACGTAGTTTGTAAAAGTTTTTTTTGTCACTTTCCGGTGGTCAACTGAATTGCTTGGGGACAAGCAATGGATTAAATTTGGGGGAGTTCATATGTCTCCATTGTATCTACTTTTCCAAACTCTTTTGCACTTGTTTTGGACTCTAATTTGCATGATTAGAATGGAACTAAGCCGGACTGACGATGTTTTCACCAGAATTGCCATGGCGCAAAAATCAAAGTTCTCCTATTGACCTGAAAATTTACGGAGAATTTTTGTGGAATATATAAAAAATAATGGCACAAAAAGTTACTAGAGGGGGGACACCCAGAGGCCACAAGCCCTGGGGGCGCCCCCCCCCCCCCCCCCCCCAGGCGCACCCTGCAAGGTTGTGGGCCCCTTGGACCTCCTCCGACCCTAACTCAAACTCTATAAATACCTATTTGTAGAGAAAAAAATCAGAGAGAAGGATTCATCGCGTTTTATGATATCCGCCTCCTATTCGAGGATCCGAAGAGGGGGATTTGTCGCCATCATCATCACGAACCTTCCTCCATCACCAATTTCATGATGCTCACCGTCGTGCATGAGTAACTCCATCGTAGGTTTACTGGACGGTGATGGGTTGGATGAGATTTATCATGTAATCGAGTTAGTTTTGTTAGGTTTGATCTGTAGTATCCATTATCTTCTGAAATTGATGTTGCTATGACTTTGCTATGCTTAATGCTACTCATTAGGGGGCAAGTGCCATGATTTCAAATCTGAACCTATTATGTTTTCATGAATAAAATTGTGTTCTTGATCCTATCTTGCAAGTTGTAGACACCTATTATGAGTTATGATCCGCATACCCCAAGGTGACAATAATGGGGATTCTTTTTGGTGATTACCGTAGTTTGAGGAGTTCATGTATTCGCTAAGTGCTAATGCTTTGTTTCGGTTCTCTATTAAAAGGGGCCCTTAATATGCCTTACTCTCCATTAGGACACCGCTGCCATGATATGGTAGGACAAAAGATGTGATGCAAGTTCTTTTCCATAAGCACGTATGAGTATGTACGGAATACATGCCTACATTATATTGATGAATTGGAGCTAGTTCTGTGTCACCCTAGGTTATGCCTATCTTTCAAGTGTTGTTCAAATGACAACTCAATTGCGAATACTCGCGAATATTCCTTGTCTCACCTTGTGTCAAATCAATAAAATTGGGTTGAATACTCTACCCTCGAAAACTGTTGCGATCCCCCATACTTGTGGGTTATCGGAGCCTCTCATCATTGTAGCTCAAATTGTTCATGAAATCCTTCCACTTTTGCAGTCAAAATTCTTCCATTGGTCATCCATGTGAGGGTCCTCTCATCATCAGTACCAAAGTTGACCATGGCATAGAATTGGGCCACAAGCTCTGCATCAAAGTCTTTGTTGAAATAAATGATCCTGAGAATGTCGAGCTGAGCACAGAGATCTAGAGCTTCTCCAAAGTAGTTAGTGTGAGAACCCGAAATTATCTTCTATACCATCATGTGTTTAATCATCAATCCTAGAATCATTGTTGAAAACTAAGTGAAATGATATCATTGCAGAATACGTAAAAGTATTTCAAATTTAATAAATCTTGCCACAAGGCATACATAGGGAAATGTCTCATGAAATTAATTACATTCAGAAAACAACAGAAAGTACAATGTGTAGCAACTCCATCTCAGCCATAGGTTGTCGATGTAGTCCACATAACATCACTCATACCGATTGCCATAGTAATCGTGGTCATCACCTTTGTCTTGATGAATATCTGTTATTCAACAAAATTATTGCCATGAGTACATTATGTACTCAACATGCCGGAGAAGGTCCTAATAACGACATGTGTATGGCTCATTTTCATAAAAGATAATTTTGTTTGAAAAATATAGAAGTTGGATAAAAGTAGTTTTTGGAGAAAACATGTTTTATCTAAAAATAACTTTCATCAAAGTGAGGATCCTTGATCAACTCACTCTCTTCATAGGTTCCAAGAATAGGGGTAAAGAGGGAATAAGCAAGATAGGCCTTGTATGCCAAGAAAGATTCATGTTTCGTCCATGACCGTGGACACGACTATTCAAATAGTTTTACAATCTATAGTTGTGCAATTTACCCACACGACACAATCTCGACTTGTTGCCACTAGCTGTCGCTAGCGTAGAACACCATTTGATATATTGGGAGAGAGACCATGACGAGGTTTCCCATTAGCCTATACTTACCGTGCCAAGCCCACTAGGTTTCAAGATGGAAGTAACTGTGGTTCACAGTTCGGGCCACCCTTTTGTGGTGAGGATACTCCTCACAAGGTAGCAATCCCATCTGAAGTATGACATTTATGACAATAAGGGTGAACTAACTAATCCACCAAGCCAGTGCCCATATAGCATGTGGTTGTACTATTATCACAATCTTCAAATCCAAGACTTATTAGACATCATGCGGCATGGATGACTAATTGCACCCTTCAACTTGTGAAGGGTAGCCAATCGCCTTCAAACCTTGAATCAGCTGTTGCTCGCGCCATTATTTAGATGGTAAGTTTCACCCATAGTAGAAAGGATAGAGGAGATCACCAAGGTCCAACCGGCCTAGCTCAATGATAAATTCAAGTGTCAATGACTCAAAGGTCATTCAACAAAGCACCTATGGGCTAATAAGCATGGCTAAGCATTTCTAGACTGTTAGAATACTATAATTCTACTGAGGTGTCAAGTGAATAGGCGACAAGCGGATCAAGGTAATGTGTCAATCGACACTCTAGTAATGAGAATTATAATAGCATGCATATAGTAACCATGAAAGACAATGCAATTTTATAAAACATAGGATATGTATTATCAAAGAAGGAGGCATGCCTTCATTGTTGAGTCCTTCTTCAGTAACCTAGTTCTTTTCATGTCCAACCGCGTCAGTCCCTACTCATCACAACGATATCAAAAGACAAACAAATAAATACCAAAGCAATAAACTCCAAATAACATCCAAAACAATTTAAGAGTGGATGGATAGCAAGATGTTGATCAAGATCGAGATTCCGTAATGAGGTAGCATGATTGGGATTTAAGAGAGAGGATTCACTAAAGTGACATGGTTTATGTTGATGGTGGATAATCTAGGCTTGCTAACAAGACTAACATCGTGATATGACTATGCTATTGACCACAAGTAGCGCCCACTACACATCACGACAAACTATGTAGAAAACTACTATATAACCAATGCAATGACAACGACACACATGGAATGGAACTAGCGTATGCATTTTAGGATAGAGTCACAGCATGGTATGATAAAGAAAAAATCAACCACAAAAAAATTAGGTAGAATCTTAATATTTATAATGGCCAACAACAATCACACATATAGATCAACTATATAATAATTCAAATGCAAGAGTTCATAAGACAACCTACAAACACTAGAAGCATACCAGTTAATCAATCAAACTTCAATAAACAACATGAATCAAGTTGGATATAGGTCTAGCCCTAAAACATTATTAAAATAAAATAGTATCCAATCCATTAAATCAAACCAATCCATTTGTCAAACAATTAACAAGAAACTATACAACACATGTACCAAATGAATAACAACTATCCTAGACATGACATAATAATACATGTTAATGCAACCTTGTCCTACCACAAGTAAGATCATAACATGATTACGAGTAACAATTAACCACAATTAAGTATTTAGATACTTCTTAATATGATGTAGGGTGGAACCCTAGATGGTTGATCTTTCACGAAAGGAGCGAATCCCAATGAGGAACATGAAGAACACGAGGGGAAACACACTACTGGAATCTGTCAATTTGCCACTGCCAGCTGACGGCAAAGAGCCTCTTTGTCGTCCGCTTCCACAAAGCGGATGGCAAAGAAAGTGCAGGTGGCAAAAATTCTATTTTTCGTCCGTTGCTTCTTTGCCGTCAGCCAGCTGACTGCAAAGAGCTAGAAGGCAGATGGCAAAGGGCCAGGTGGGCCCCATAGGGCCAGGTGGCTAGGTCAGGTTCTTTGCCGTCCGCCGGCGTACGGCAAAGAGGAGATGTGGGTCGGCCCTAAACGGCCGCCCTGTTTGCCGCTTGCTAGCGGACGGCCAAGAAGGCTCACTTAACGAGCCGAGCCATCTCCCCTCTCTCTCTCTCTCCCCACCGCCGTCGTCCAGCCCTACCCCCCCCCCCGCCCCATGCCCCGCCGCGCCCCATCACTGGAGAGGCCTGCGCTGGGCCGCCCCGGTGCCGGACCCCTCCTCCCGGTCCTACGCCGCCCCTCCCCGTTGCCGCCCTCCTCCCTGCGGCCCCTGCACTGCCCCGCCCCACTGGCCGACCTCGCCCTCCACCGGTGATCCCCTGTAGGTTTGTTCTTCCCCCCTTTTTTAGTTTAGTTTTTTAGTTTCTTTTAGTTTAGTTTATGTTTATGTTTTAGTTCTAGTTTAGTTTTATTTTCAGTTTAGTTTTAGTTTTAGTTTATTTTAGATTAGTTTTAGTTTTAGTTTAGAAGAAGAGGAGTAGTAGAAGGAGGAGGAGGAGGGAGGAAGAGAAGGAGGGAGAAGAAGAAAGAAGAAGAAGAAGAAGAAGAAGAAGAAAAAGAAGAGAAGAAGGAAAGGAAAAAAGAGGGCGCCAGGGGACGAGTGGGTTAGGGGTTCCTCGGTGTCGATGGAACCCTAAATAGCAAGTATCATCGGTGCGAGATACATGTGGCTGTAAGTGTCAAATACGACATCCATCTCCCACAAGTGACGCCGACATCCGGCGTCCCAAAGCAACTGTTCTCGACATCGATGGCGGTCGAACACCATTGCGAATTTGTCTGACAGCCTCTGCGTTGATGATTAAAAGGCAAGTGTTGAAACTTGAAACACCCAAACTGACTCAATTCGGTTTGGTTGTTTGAAATTTCAAAACTTGGCTTTAATCCTCATCGCAGACGCTGCCAGACAAATTCGCCAAGGTGTTCGACCGTCATCGGCCACCAGAACTATTGTTGCGGGACGCCGGGCGTCGGCTTCACTTGTGGGATATGGATCTAGTGTTCAACGCCAAGCGCCACATGTATCTCGCACCGATGATACTTGCTATTTAAGGTTCCATCGATACCAAGGACCCCCTAACCCGCTCATCTTGTTTTAAAATTTTAGTTAGGTCGACGGAAGTAACAAAATTGCTATGTTATTCATCTTTCGATTTAAATGTGTAGTTATTTCATCGCTGCGAGGGTCTGGTGTTCGATGAGCTCTGCCCTTGCGTTTGTTTGTGAGCACAAATGACATCTCCTCCTCCCCCTTCATTTGCTCTGTTCCGGTCTTCGTGCCGATGAGACTTACTAGTTATAGGTGTCAATCATCAGTATGCGTAACCACTATGCGTCTCCTGTTCAAAAGGGTTAGATCCCTAAATATGCATGCATTTGCATATTTCTAATCGTGATTCTTTCGAATTGTCCAACGTTATCCATGGAGAGCCCAAGTATGTGTAGATTGGGTTTCTTTTCGCATATGCTCTACTCCGGATCTGATGCAGAATTTCGTCAGTGCCTCCCTGTTGTTCTCCGGGTACACATCCTCTCTGCTTATTGCCAAGACGTGTATCAGGAGAACAGTGGGGAGGTGCTGCCGAAATTTTGCGTAGGATCCGGAGTAGAGCATGGGAAAACGAACCCAATCTAAACATGCTCAAGTGGGATTAGGACCTATCTTTACCTATTAGCGTGTAGGTTGCATGGACGTAATAAAAATGACAAACTCCATTAACTGATGGATATGCATGGTTTGCTTAATTATGTATGTATTTCTTGTGTGTCAAGTAGGAAGTCAATATGAGTGATCGTGCATGGATGTACACCGGTTAAACTAGTCAGAAAGTTTGGACCGAGGAATGGTTAACAAAAACCAAGGGGTTTGTTAGAGCCGCATTTGCAAATGGCCAGTAATTAAGCTGGTGACCCTGTGCCCATTACGACAACTATAAAAAGAGGGACGAGCTTGAAATGAGTAAAGACCTGCAGAAGTTTGGTTTTACGCCTGGTTACACGGTCTGGACATTACATGGTGAGTCTGCCCAATGTGCCAAAGCCGAGGTGGTTCGTCGTCGCACCGACGAGCATGGTACCGGGACCGCAGAGATGGTGCAAGACTTTGACGATGCTCGGGACTCGGACGAGGAGATGGAGGAATCTGCAAAGGCCTTCACTGAAATGTTGGAGTCCTCAAAACGTCCTCTCCACGAGCACACGGTGCTTTGTCAGCTAGATGCCATCTCACAAATAATGGCTCTGAAGGATCAATTCAACTTGGGCAGAGAATGCTACGACGCGATGATGACAGTATTCGGACGATTTCTACCCAAAGGCCATGTGCTACCTCCAAACCTGTACTAGTCAGACAAAATCCTCCGTGCTCTTAAGATGCCCTATGAGAAGATACATGCCTGTGAGAAAGGATGTTTCTTATTTATGCTTCAGTATGAGGACTTGAACTATTGTCCCATTTGCAATTCTTCCAAGTATGTTGTGGTAGACAACGGTATGGGTGAGAAGACGCAGACCAAAATACCCATTAATGTTGTTCGATATATGCCAATCGTACCAAGACTTCAACGTCTTTTCATGGTCAAAGAGATGGCCAGACAGATGACATGGCACAAAACGGGCAAAAGAACCAAACTAGATGTAGATGGGAATGTGATGATAGTGCACACATCGGATGGTGAAGCGTGGAAGAGCTTCGATGCATTACATAAGGAAAAAACGGCAGATCCAAGGCATCCTCGAGTCGCCGTAAGCATAGATGGGTTCATTGTGTTTGGTCAGATGGCAACTGCATACAGCTATTGGCCCGTGTTTTTCATTCCACTCAATCTCCCCCTTGGGTAGATTATGCAAAGAAAGAACATTTTCCTGACGTTGATAATTCCAGGGCCCAACTATCCGGGGAATAATATGAATGTGTACATGTAGCCACTTAAGGAAGAATTGCAAGAAGCTCGGGATAATGGGTTCAAGACATACGACGCCTTTAGCAAAGATAACTTCATAATGCGTGCCTGTTACATGTACTTGACGCATGATTTGCCGGCGTATGCGCTATTCGTTGGCTGGTGTGTGCATGGAAGGTTCCCGTGCCCCACATGCAAGGGAGCTCTTGAGCTTTGTTGGCTGACGGCAGGGCACAAGTATAGTTGCTTCGATTTGCACAGACCATTTCTACATCCTGGCCATAAGTTCAGGAAAGACAAGAAGAACTTCATCAAAGGTAGAGTTGTCAAACACTTTGCACCACCTGCGTTGACAGGCCAATAGACCCTAGATCAGTTAAATGCTCTCGAGCCAGATCCAGAGCATCTAGGGTATTTCAAGGGGTATAATAAGGAACACGCTTGGACTTACAAGACATGCTTCTGGGATCTGTCTTACTTCAAAGACCTCCTTTTCCCACACAACATCACATGATGCACACTGAAAAGAATATCGCCGAAGCCATTTTTGGTACATTGTTCGGCATAGAGGGGAAATCAAAGGATAATACTAAGGCTAGAGTCGATCAAGAGGAGCTATGTGATAGACCGTTACAAAACATGAAAGAACCGAAAGGAAAGGGGAACTGGATGAAGCGAAAGGCATGGTTAAATCTTGGAAGGCCAGCTATGAAGGAAATTATTTTGTGGGTGAAAATGCAGTTGATGTTCCCCGATGGGTATGCAGCAAATGTAAAGAGGGGAGCGAGTCTTCAAAAATTGAAAATATTTGGTCTAAAAGTCATGATTCGCACATATGGATTGAGCGGATAATGCCGGTGATGTTGCGTGGCTTCATCCCTAAGGATGAATGGCTAGTACTGGGAGAGCTAAGCTATTTATTCCGTGTTCTTTTGGAAAGAACTATCGCCTGGCCTCCTAGAAGAAATGGAACAGTTGGCACCGGAGTTGATCTGCAAGTTAGAGATGATCTTTCCGCCAATCTTCTTTAATCCAATGCAACACTTGATTTTGCATCTCCCGGCCAAGGCACGATTGGGGGGTGCAAAATCGTTGGTGCTACTCAACTAAGAGGATGCAGAAGACGCTTTGAGCAAAATGTAAAAATAAATGTAGAATAGAAGCATCGATGGCGGAGGCATTCATCACTGAGGAGGCGGCAATCTTCGTGACAGCACACTATGAAGCCAAAAAAACGTCATTTGCATAATCCGAAGCCTCGGTACAATGCTGACGAACCTCAAAAGGGTCAATCCAACCTCAGCCTATTCAAAGGGAATCTTGCACCAGCTAGTGGTTGGAAACCAATAAGGTTGGATGTTGAAGAATGGCGGACCATTTCGCTATATCTCTTCAACAACCTAACAGAAGTCCGGCCATACATCGAGTAAGATCTCGATACATTGTTTCACAACTTCTAATTCCTTTGAACTTCTCTTATTCCTGGATATTTGATGCAGTCGATACGTCACCATATTCTCGTATGGAGCGGTGATCCAAAAGGATTCCATCGAAGAGTATGAGCTTCTGGCAAAACAAGGAGCCGAATATCCCGGTTTCATCTCTTGGTTCAAAAAAAGGTAATTTCCATTTGACCCTTTCATTTTTTGGCTAATTTGCGACTAATGCAACAATCCTTTCATATTAAACTTGTGAGCTAATTCAGAGATTATGGATGCTGAATTGAGACATGTAGCTAATGGTTTTGACTATAAGGTCCGTTCATTTGACAAATACGACATCAACGGGTATCGCTTTCATACCTATGGCAAAGAGCTATCTATGGCCGACCGAAAGTCTACAAATTGTTGTGTCTCTACTATCGACGAAGGAGGTATCGAGTATTATGGAAGAGTTGAAGCAATTTATGAACTTGAATTCTATGGTGAAAACCCACCAAATGTCGTAGTATTTAGATGTTATTAGTTCTAGTAGAGGGAGACTAGAAGGACTCATGAACATATAGGGCTAGTCGAAATCAAACAAAGCACCCATTTGGATGTTCCCGATGTTTATATTATGGCTCAACAGGCAACCCAAGTTTTCTATCTACTGTGGGCCTGTCAAAGTGATCCAAATCTCAATGGTTGGGACGTCGTTTATGAAGTGCCGCCACATGTTAGACCACCTCCCCCCAATGAAAAGGATTATGAACCTCACATTAATCAAGACACATATGATGAAGGAGAATTCTTCCAAGAAACATATCTTTCCAAAAAAACATTTCAAGAACCGCTCTACTCCACCCTAGAACATTGAAGGAGACAACGATAGTGAATCCGACTTCACCCTTGAGCCGGAACAAGAAGAGCCAGAAGAATAAGAAGTTACAGCTGCAGATGACTTGTTAATGCCTGAATGATTACGTAAAGGTGGCCTTCCACATGATGATGCATTTATTAATGATGATGATGAGCACGTCATTACCGATAGTGATGATGATGATGCTTTTATTAATGATGATGATGAGCACGTCATTACCGATAGTGATTATTAGGTATTCAATTTTTTATGTTGAACTTGATTTATATAGTTATTTGTATGATTGTATGATTTATATAGTTGGTATTCATAATTTTCTTACTTTGTATGATTGTTTGTTATACATAGTGCCATGGTCTTGATGTCCGTCCCGGTCGTCCCTCGCCCGCTTTATGATTCAGATGTGGTAAATTCTCTTTCATAACTATTTGTTGCATTTCACATTTATGAAAATTATGGCCATCAAGTTGACATAGAGATATTTTAATCTAGGAGGTATGTGAACCGGAATTTGAAACGGACCCTCTTGTCGAGAAGTTAAATTTAGTTGAAAAAGAAAATGAGTATTTGAAAGAAAAAATTAAAAGAATTGAAGAAGATAAGATGACATTGGGGTTGTATGTTGCCGATGTCATCGATGATCACATGATGAAGATGAATGCAATGCGCTTGAAGATGGATGCAATCCACCTGAAGCTTAAGAAGATTAGAAAATATGCCATTGATAATGAGGCTTGGTATCATTATGCCGTTGGATCAATTGTTACCTTAGTAGCGATCTTCATCACATTTGTTGTGATTAGGGTAAGTTTTCTCTAGTGTGTTGCTTTACAAATGGATACATAGCTTATTTTCCTCCTAAATGGCATAATTACCTAAGTTAGATAAAAAAATGAGCTATACTTAGCTTATTCAGTTCATTTATGACATACTTAGCATACTTAGATAAAAAATGGCATGATAATCTTTGTTAGGTCCAAAATGATATAGACTTAGCTTATTTTCCTTAAAAATGAAATAATAACCTTACTAAGCTCCAAAATGACCTATTTACATAGCTTAGCTCTAAAATGACCTACACTTAGCATTTTTACCTAGCTTAGCAATAAAATGACATTTTTACCTACCTTAGTTAGAAGAAGAAGAAGATAAAGAAGAGGAGAGGAAAAAAGAAAGAGAAGAAAGAAAAATCTTCTTCTTCTTCTAACTTTTATCTTTCCCAATTTGCAGATTTTGTTCACAAGAGGAAGCTTGGATTCATGGAGTGTACTATTATTCTGGTGCTTCCTTGTTGTTTATGAAAACTTGTTTGGATATGTTGTTGGAAACTTGTTTCTGGTTATGTATATATGGATATATTAGACTTTGTTGACCTATGTTGTTGGATTTGATGACATATGTTGTTGGACATGTTGTTGGATATGTTGGATATGTATGCATGTATATCTGTGTTTGAAACCATGTCTAATTAATGGGATTTAAATAAAAACAAGGGATATATAGCCTCTTTGCCGTCCGCTAACAGACGGCAACGAGATATGCCGTCCGCTAGCAGACGGCAAAGAGGACATGTGGCAGTCACATGTGCAAACTGGGATCACTGGCTGCCTATTTGGTCATTTTGCCATCCGCTGGCAGACGGCAAATATTTAAACTTCTTTGTCGTCTGCTGGCGGATGGCATATCTGGACACGTGGCAGCTTCCCAGTGCTGCCTAGCTGGGCTCTTTGCCGTCTGTCAGCGGACGGCAAAGAGCTTTGACTCTTTGCCATCCGCTGGCAGACGGCAAAGAGCGTCATTAACCCCCTAACGGCCCTCACACCACCGCGTGGCCATCCGCTATCTTTGTTGTCTGCTGGCTTCAGGTGGCAGACGGCGTAATCCTTTGTCGTCCGTTTCTAAGAAGCGGACGGCAAAGAATGCCTTTGCTGGCACGTGTTCATCCGGACAGTTTACCGTCCACTAGCGGACGGCAAAGAAGTTTGTCGTCCGTGATCTACGCCTTTGCCATCGGCCGTGGCGGACGGCAAAGAAGCTAATTCCAGTAGTGACACGAGGGGAAAGACGAGAGAATCACTCAAACCAACAAGAATAATCACACATATGCTAGATCCGAGTACACATAGAGATCACACGATCCAAAGTCAACAAGGGACGATACAAAGGGGTAACCGGTTCTTCTCCGTGAGGATGTCTTGATGGGGGTCTTCTCCATGATGGAGGTCTTGAATCCAACGTGGATCTTCTCCGAAGAGGGGCCACGGTCTCACTCAAGGAGTAGATCTGTATGGATGAGCAAAGCTCTATCTCAAGTATGAGCTAAACCAATGCTAACCCTAGAAAGAGGGAGGAGGAGAAGTATATATAGTCTAGGTAGGCGAAGGGGTACACGGGCCTCGGGCCCTTACACTGTGCGCAGACAGGGGAGGCTGGATGTTCGGGCTGGGGTGGCCAGATGTCCGGGCTGGAGGGGCTAGCCTCGACGCTCTCTAGATGGAGGGTGCCGGATTTCCGGGCGTCGGGCCGGATGTCCGGGCTGGGCCGGATGTCCGGGGTCATGGCCAGATGTCCGGGGCCTGGAAGCTGCTCTTGACTCCTTCTGTTAGTTCTCTTCATCCATGAACTTGGGCACTTGTATGTCTTCACGTGCATCTCTGGGAGGGTCCTCTTGGTACCTAATCATGCACATTTCGGTCTTAGGTAGTAGCCATGTCTCGAGTGGATCATATGTGATATCACTAAGGAAGGAAGTCACCTCGGTCTCGAGAGCTCTAGCTCTAGCTCGTGTCATAGGTCCTCTTGGCACTTCGTGAGGCAATGGTAGGTCCATGGGGATGACCTTAGGATGCTCCGCATCATCTCCCCTCCCTTGGGAAAGATTCGACCTCGGGTCGAAATCTTCATCACCATGGTAGGGAGAGAGATCTTTGATGTTGAAGATGTCGCTCACGGAGTACTTGTCTCGCGGAATGTCGATCTTGTAGGCGTTGTTGTTGTAGCGTTCAAGCACCTTGAAGAGTCCATCCGCTCGTGGTGGAAGTTTGGTCTTGCGTTCGTGGGGGAAGTCGTCCTTGCAAAGGTGTAGCCACACAAGATCTCCAATGTTGAACACCAAGGGGTGCTTGTTGAGGTTGACCTTGGTCGCGAGTCGTTGTACTTGGCGTTCAATGGTGTGCCTTGTATCTTCATGCGTCTTCCTTGAGATAGTTGACTTGGTCACTTACGTCCATGTTTGTGCACTCTTGTAGTGGTAGAGGAAGAATGTCCAATTGGGACAACGGGTTGAAACCGTAGACGACCTCGAAGGGGGACTTGCCAGCAGTCGAATGTCTTGCTCGGTTGTAGGCATACTCGACGATAGGTAGACACTCCTCCCACTGCTTTATGTTCTTCTTGATTAGCACGCAAAGTAGAGCAGAGAGTGTGTGGTTGGTCACCTCCTTTTGTCCATTGGTTTGTGGATGGTATGCCGTGGAGAAGAGTAGCTTGATTCCAAGCTTGGCGCATAAGGTTTTCCAAAAGTAGCTTTCGAACTTGATGTCGCGGTCCAAGACTATCGTCTTTGGTACTCCATGGAGGTGCAATATTTCCCTACAAAAGAGGTTGGCAACATGAGAAGCATCGTCTATCTTGTTGCAAGGAATGAAATGAGCTATCTTAGAGAATCAGTCCACAACAACAAATACGGAATCCTTTCCATTTCTAGTTCTAGGCAAACCAAGCACAAAATCCATGCTAATATCTTCACATGGTTGATACGGAATTGGGAGAGGCATATAGAGACCTTGGGATTGAGCTTTAGACTTAGCTTTGTGACATGTAGAGCATCGGTTGGTGAAGCGGTTGACGTCGTGGAACATCTTGGGCCAATAATAGTTCTTGGAGAGCGTAGCAAATGTCTTGTCACGTCCAAAGTGTCCCATTAGACCTCCTCCATGAGATTCCTGCAAAAGCAACAAACAAAGAGAAGACTCGAGGATGCATAGTTTGTTAGCTCTCATAAGATAGCCATCTCTGATGTAATAGCGTTCCCAAGATGTATTTGTCAAACATTTGGCATAAGGAATAGCAAAAGTAGGATCATGCGCATACAAGTCATTTATGTGCTCAAAGCCAATGACATCCAATTCAAGTTGAGTAACAAGCATGCTATGCGGGAAAGTGCATCCGCCACAACATTTTCCTTACCTTTAATGTACTTGATGATATAAGGAAAAGACTCAATGAACTCACTCCATTTAGCATGACGCTTGTTCAACTTAGTTTGACCCTTAAGGTATTTAAGTGTTTCATGGTCAGTATGGATGATAAATTCATGAGGGCTAAGATAATGTTCCCATTCATGCAAATCTCGCACTAAAGCACATAGCTCTTTGTTATAGATGGGGAAATTGAGTTGCACTCCGGAAAGTTTCTCACTAAAGTAAGCTATGGGGCGCTTCTCTTGTGTTAACACACCTCTTATGCCATTACCACTAGCATCGCAATGAATATGAAACAGTTTGTCAAAGTTGTGTAATGCAAGCACGGGAGCATGAGTAAGCAAATTCTTAAGCTCATTGAATGTGGTATCTTAGGATGGTCCCCAAACAAAGGGTGCATTCTTCTTACTCAAAGCATGCAAAGGTGAAGCAATGGTGCTAAAATCCTTCACAAAACTACAGTAGAAACCGGCTAAACTAAGGAAGCTACGCACTTGTTGCAAGTTGGTTGGTTGGGGCCAAGTTTTAATAGCATTGATGTTAGATTCATCAACATGAACACCCTTATAAGACACAACTAAACCCAAGAAAACAAGCTTGTCAACACCGAAAAGGCATTTGTCCATATTAGCATAAAGGTGGTATTTTCTAAGAGTTTGTAGCATGGTTCTAAGGTGTGTGACATGATCTTTGAGAGATTTGTTAAACACAAGAATATCATCAAAGTAGACCACAACAAACACACCAATATAAGGTCGAAAAACAAAATGCGGGAGTTGCATGGAAGTGCTGGGTGCTTTGGATAAACCCATTGGCATAACAAGCCATTCATATAAGCCAAATTTGGTCTTAAATGCGGTTTTCCATTCATCACCTTCTTGGATGCGTATTTGATAGTAGCCACTTTTAAGACCAATCTTAAAGAAAATTGTGGCAATCGCACGGTAATAGCATTGATAGGATGGCAATCGCAACACATGCGATATGTACCATCTTTCTTGGGAACAAGGATTACCGGGACGACACAAGGGCTCAAACTTTCTCGTACATGACCATTGTCGATGAGTTGTTGTACTTGTCGTTGGATCTCCTTAGTTTCCTTGGGGTTGCTGCGGTATGGAGCCTTGTTAGGAAGGGGAGCTCCGGGGATGAGGTCGATTTGGTGCTCTTTGCCTTGTAGAGGAGGTAGACCCGGAGGTAGCTCATCGAGGAAAACATCATGGAATTCCTGCAATAGAGAAGATAATACTAAAGGTAGATTGTGAGAGGTGTTAGCTTTTGGTGCTTCGTCCTTGCACAAAATAACATAGTGAATGACACTTGATGGGTTCTCACACACTTCTCTTATCTCACTTTTGGTGGAAAATAGAACTAAGTTCTTCTTGTTGCTCATCGTGGAGGCACTCGATTTGGGCTTGTGGCGCTCACTTTGTTTTGGTGGTTCGCTCTCTCACTATTCTTTCCATGATGGGTGGCTTGCTTCTCGGCGATCACTTGGCTTGGAGACATAGGGCGAAGTACGTACTCTTTTCCTTTCATCTTGAAGATATAGTGATCCGTACGGCCGTTGTGGATGACACCTCGATCAAATTGCCATGGTTGTCCAAGAAGAAGGTGGCAAACGGTCATTGGAACGATATCACACTCCAAAGTGTCTTGGTAAGCTCCGATTTTGAAGGAGACTTGCACTCTATGCTCAACTTGGATAGTGCCGGACTCGCTAAGCCATTGAACTTCGTAGGGATGTGGGTGCTTCATCTTGACCAATTGGACCTTGGAGCATAGTTCTTCACTTGCTAGGTTATGGCAACTCCCTCCATCGATGATCACCTTGACGGACCTTACATTGATTCCGGCCTTGGTATGAAAGATGTGTCATCTTTCGTCTTCTTCTTGTTGATGTTGAAGAGACAAAACCTTGGAGATAACAAGAGCAGGGCTTGAATCTTCGTCACAAAAGACTTGTTCCTCTTAATCTTCGTTCACTTGCCTGTGCATTGTCACTTGCTCAAGTGCTTGCATTTCTCCTTCACTCATGGAGTCGTATGTACCATCGTCGTTGAGGATCATGGTGCGCTTGTTGGTACACTCAAAGGACTTGTGGTCTCGGCCTCCGCATGTGCAGCATTTGAAGGAACTTGTCTTGATGGTCTCATCGGTTGGGGTAGAGGACGATGAAGCTCTCGGCTTGAAGTTTCTTGTAGTAGGAGGATGACTAGAGGTTGTCAAAGTTTTCTTGTAACTCCACTTGTCGGCATTGCTAGTAGATGGCTTTGCAGAGGTAGAAGGTGTTGGAGTCATTGGAGCTTGGGTTTTGGAGAAGCCATAGGACTAGGATGAGAACTTGTCATACTTGAAGTCATCTTGCACTTGACATTCCGCTTTGGTAACTTGATGCACTAGCTCAATGAGGTTCATGTATGGTTGGAAGTCATTGATCTTTTTGATAGGATGATTGAGTCCATTCAAGAAACGTGCCATAGTTTGCTCATCATCTTCCGTGACATTAGCTCGTATCATGGCAACCTCCATTTCCTTGTAATATTATTCAACGCTCTTGGTTCCTTGCTTGAGGAGTTGGAGTTTCTTGAAGAGGTCGCGGTCGTAGTAGGTTGGCACGAAGCGTGCTCTCATGACATCCTTCATTTGCGCCCAAGTAGTGATGGGTGGTTCACCTCTTGCCGCTTGGCGCTCAATGACTTGTTCCCACCAAATGAGGACGTAGTGGGGTTCTTGATGAGGAGGTCGTGGAACTTGACGATGCACCCGAGCTTGATAGTTCCTCTCTTGAACTTCTTCGCGAAGCGCTTCTTGTTGTTCACGAGCTTGTCACTTGTGCGTGGCTACGGCTCGACTTGAATCTCGGAGGGCATGTTGCACCTCAAGTGCTTGAGCTTCTCGCGATTGTTGGTCTTGACATTGTGCCTCGGCATCTTGTGCATCTTGGTTTAGTCGCGCTCTCTCTTCCTCTTCTTATTGGCGTTGGCGTTGCCGTTCTTGTGCTTGTGCAAAAGTAGCTTGGTTTTGACGGTATCGTTTCTCTTGAGAGTCGTTGTCGTGTAAAGGGTTGCGGTTTTCTTGACGATCTAGGCGCGTGGCACGTCGACGAGTATTCAATGTCGGTGTACTTGAGCCGGAGATGGTGTAGTCGGAGTGTCGACCTGATCGGCTCCGTCTTGATGAGGACGAAGTGGAAGAAGAGCGGTTGAGCAACAAAGCATGAATCTCGTCCATTCTTGCGTCATTCTCTTGCTTGTGGTCATCGAGCTTGTTGTCAAAATAGTCTCTTGTACGTTTCTCGGAGAGTCGCAAGTCAGTGGCAAGGTTCTCGATGCAATCGCTCATTGCTTGTTGCTCTTGATGCAAAGGACATTGTGCACCAAAGAGGTGGCTCTTTGTGACATAGGAGGACATGTCATCGTCTTGCTCGATGAAGAGTGGGTTGGTAGATGTACTTGGCCTATCCATCGTTCCAAGCAAATATGTGAGTGGGAGAAATAGAAGAACTTATACCAAATGTACCTTGACCGATGTTGAAGATGGATCAATGATCACTCAAATGTGGAACAAGGAAATAGCACAATTGGTACCAATTCTTGTCGGTTTCTCACACCTACACAAGTAAAATCTTATGGTGGAGCTCGGTTAGGATGGTGGCACAAAATTTGATGCAATTGCTAGTGAGCTTCAACAATGTTGGAAAAGAATCTCAAATTTGCAATGCAACAAGTAGACTAATAGCAAAATATGGTACACGGAAACACACACACAAAGAGATAAATGGGGTCGTGCAACCAAGGATGAGCCAAAATGTGGAATCCTCTTGTTGCACAACACTAGAGAGACGCTAGCACAATTGCACAATAGGCGGATATGAAGACTTGTGCACAACCTACTGAGCAAAAGTGCAGTGGCTTCTGTCCCAAGTATGCCCTATGTATGGTATTCCGATGATATGATCCCAGATGATCTAGTATGACAATATTAATGTTGTCTGATGCTATGGTTCTTTCTTAAAAGCTCTTTGCTTATCTTTCCCTTTTGCTCGAAAGCTTGTTTGGCTCTTTTCTTTTGAGCTCTTTTCTCATGCAATGTTTCACGAACCAAGATAGCAATTGTGTATGCGATGAAAACTTTGTGAAACAAAAGAGGATACCAAGATATATACCAAGATGATATGGTAAGTATGCAATGTGAAGTATGACCACTAATCTGCAAAAGTGATGTTGCCGGCAATACTCAAAGGCTAGCCTCGATGGGTAAGATACGCAAAATTGGGCTATGGTGGTTATTAATGGAATGGCAAGAATGATATAACACGATACCAAGATGGGGTTACCATTTCATGATTACGGTATGGTGTCAAAATGGTGAAGTGGTTGTTGTAGATGACCCGTCCGTGGCGAAGATGAGCGGCGGTGATGTCGATGTCTAACCATACCTAAAGCCGAAACACAATAGGACACGAAACCGCAACTCAAATTCTCAAAGAAAAACATGACAAAATTGTCGGAGTTGGTAGTGGTATGCGATGGTGATGTATGTGGGAAATGGTGGTGCTATGCGGAACTGGATGAGGGCACCGGAACAAAATTTGGCGAAATTTGGACGGAAAAGAGGGCGGTGGATGGAAGTGATGCTGTCAGGGGCCGGAAGTTCGGGCTTGAGTGTCGGATGTCCGGGATGGCCAGATGTCCGGGGGTACGGGCCGGATGTCCTGGCTCTGGATCCGTGGACAAACTCGAGGAACTCCGTGTGGAAGAGGCAAAATCGGGCAAAATTCAAGAGATTTTGTGGATGGGAATTGGGGAAAAGATGGGGGAAATCTAGATCTACCTGCAACACATGAAATACGTGGATCAACTCCAACAAAACTTCATCACACCAACAAATCACAAAAAAAATTGGGGCTATTTTTGTGGGTAATTTTCGAATTAGGGAAAAAATCAACAAAACGGGGCTAGAAAACACAACGGGGAGGCTCTGAAATCATGATCAACGTGGCCCTAGATACCAAGATGATGTAGGGTCGAACCCTAGATGGCCGATCTTTCACGAAAGGAGCGGATCCCAATGAGGGACATGAAGAACACGAGGGGAAACACGAGAGAATCACTCAAACTAACACGAACGATCACACATATGCTAGATCTGAGTAAACATAGAGATCACACGATCCAAAGTCAACAAGGGACGATACAAAGGGGTAACCGGTTCTTCTCCATGAGGAGGTCTTCATGGGGGTCTTCTCCATGAAGAAGGTCTTGAATCCAACGTGGATCTTCTCCGAAGAGGGGGCGTGGTCTCTCTTAAGGAGTAGATCCGTATGGATTAGCAAAGCTCTATCTCAAGTATGAGCTAACCAATGCTAACCCTAGAAAGAGGGAGGAGGAGAAGTATATATAGTCTAGGTGGGCGAACGGGTACATGGGCCTCGGGTCCTTACACTGTGTGCAGACATGGGAGGACGGATGTCCGGGCGTCGGGCCAGATGTTCGGGCTTTCATGAGGGGCCGGATGTCTGGGCTGGGGTGGCCGGATGTCCGAGCTGGAGGGGCTGGCCTTCATGCTCTCTGGATGGAGGGTGCTAGATTTCCGGACTTTGGAACAGATGTCCTGGCTGGCGCCAGATGTCAGGGGCCTGTAGGTGCTTGGCGGCTGGGCGGATGATGCTCCAGGGGCCGGATGTCCGGGGTCATGGCCGTATGTCCAGGGTCATGGCCAGATGTCTGGGACCTAGAAGCTGCTCTTGACTCCTTCCATTAGTTCTCTTCATCCGTGAACTTGGGGACTTGTCCGTCTTCACGTGCATCTCTGGGAGGGTCCTCTTGGTACCTAATCATGCACAACATCTCGGACTTAGGTAGTATCCATGTCTCGAGTCGATCATATGTGATATCACTAAGGAAGGAAGTCACCTCGGTCTCGAGAGCTCTAGGTCTAGCTCATGTCATAGGTCCTCTTGGCACTTCGAGAGGAGATGGTAGGTCCAGGGGGATGACCGTAGGATGCTCCGCATCAAAATACTTATAATGGTTAACATCAATCAGAGTCAAACATCAACCATGATAAATATTAGAAACACTTCTATAACAAGAGCCAACTCAATACTACGGCGAAAGCTAATTAAACAACTAAACCATAAGACACATATCATAGAAGGCATGTGAATATAGAATCACCAGAGATCTTAACAAATAACTCAAGCATCAAACATACGAGTGATCAGGAGAAGATACTACACTACGACATGATCTCAATAATAAAGAACAACCAATACTAATGACCACGGGCAATTTATAGTATCCCACATGCCTAAAGCAACAAATCATGATGCACACACTAAGTGTATGATCATAGCATAATTCTATAAACATCATATATGACTTGTCCTAGGTATGATGAACTATTACAACGCGTATGAAAAACTCATAACACTAACACAAGACTAGTTAAGTATACAAAAGCAACACAAGAACAACTATAATACATGGAGTATAATAAGACATGAAGGATCACTACCATGGCATGACGCATAGGCTTAAGCATATCGCAAATGAAATAACAAAATAAAATTGATATGATGCTAAGAATGGAGATGATCATCACATGATTTACTAGAATTTTCTATCAATACAATTCGACAAATAACTATAACATAACTTAGTTAATACGAGCTAATATAATATCAAACATTCCAATAGCACACAACACTAGAATGTTAGTCATGACATATAAACATATGGACGTAGCACACTAACCATGTAGGCAAGTAAATAACTAGACCATGCCATTGAGAACATCAAGCAATGTACTATACTGACATGAATAACATGATTCCATGCATTTCCTATCTAGTACATCATACACTTGCAAGTACATAGATAGACAACTTAGGAATCATCTAATACATGAATCAATACACACATGTTTTGCAATCTTATGCAATCACAACATGGCATATTATTGATCAAGTAAGAGGTTATTTAATAAAAGGAAGTACGAGATCAGCAAACTAGTATCATGTGAATCATCTTTTTGAAGGCTAACCATATGTGCAATCACATGGTAGTGCATACTAGCAATGCTATAACATATGGTAGGCATACAACTACTTTGAGTAAGTAATAACATGACATAGCAATCAACTAAGCATGCATAGCTACCATCTTAGGTAAATTAAACACCTATGATAGTTAACAAGAAGTAATAAGAAAAGTTCTATACCATAAGAATACACTAGTATATGTAGCAATACAAATGTAAACATGGCATAGCGACACCAACCATGTAATCTTGCCTAACAATCATCTATAAAATATGATACAACTACTCAAAGTTGCTACCAAAATATTAGACACACACACAGAAATGTCATGTCACATGATGACCCACAAGTATAGGGGATAAATCATAGTCCTTTTAATAAGTAAGAGTGTCAAACTCAACGAGGAGCAGAAGGAAATGACAAGCGGTTTTCAGCAAGGAATTTTCTGCAAGCACTGAAATTATCGGTAACATATAGATTTTAGTAAGATAATTTGTAACGGATAACAAGTAACAGGTGTAGAAAAAGTGCAGCAAGGTGGCCCAATCATTTTTGTAGCAAAGGATAAGCCCGGACAAACTCTTATATAAAGCAAAACACTCCCGAGGACACATGGGAATTGTTGTCAAGTTAGTTTTCATCATGATTATATGATTTGCGCTCGTTACTTTGATAATTTGCTATGTGGGTGGACCGGTGCTTGGGTGCTATCCTTACTTGTACAAGCCTCCCACTTATGATTAACTCCTCACGCAAGCATCTGCAACTATGAAAGAAGAATTAAGATAAATCTAACCATAGCATGAAACATGTGGAACAAATCAGCCCCTTATGAAGCAACACATAAACTAGGGTTTGAGTTTCTGTCACTCTATCAACCTATCATCTACTTGCTACTTCCCAACGCCTTCCCCTAAGCCCAAATCATGGTGAAGTGTCATGTAGTAGACGTTCACATAACACCACTAGATGAAAGACTGTTGGGGAACGCAGTATTTCCAAAATTTTACCTACGATCATGCAAGATCTATCTAGGAGATGCATAGCAACGAGAGGGGAGTGTGTGTCTACATACCCTTGTAGACCAAAAGTGGAAGTGTTTAGTAATGCGGTTGATGTAGTCGAACGTCTTCGCGATCCAACCGATCCAAGTACCAAACGCATGGCACCTCCGCGATCAGCACACGTTCAGTTTGATGACGTCCCTCGAACTCTTAATCCAGTTGAGGCCGAGGGAGAGTTCCGTCAGCACGACGGCATGGTGACGGTGATGATGAAGTTACCGATGTAGGGCTTTGACTAAGCACTACAACGATATGACCGAGGTGTGTAACTATGGAGGTGGGGCACCGCACACGGCTAAAAGATTAACTTGTGTGTCTTTGGGGTGCTCCCTCCCCACTTATATAAAGGGGGAGGAGAGGAGGCCGGCCCTAGGAGGGGGCGCGCCATGGGGGGAGTCCTACTTGGACTCCTAGTACAAGTAGGATTCAGTCCCCCCCCTTTCCTAGTCCAAGTAGGAGAAGAAGGGAAAGTGGAGAGAAGAGAAGGAAGGAGGGGGGCGCCGCCCCCTCCCCATGTCCAATTCGGACTAGGCAATGGGGGGCGCCACCTCTGGCCATCCCTCTCTCTTCTCCACTAAGGCCCACTATGGCCCATTAATCCCCCAAGGGGTTCCGGTAACCCTCGGTACTCCGGAAAATGCCCGAACCTATTTGAAACCATTCCGGTGTCCAAACATAACCTTCCAATATATCAATCTTTATGTCTCGACCATTTCAAGATTCCTCGTCATGTCCGTGATCTCATCCGGGACTCTAAACAAACTTCGGTTCATCAAAACACGAAACTCATAATACAAATCGTCATCGAATGTTAAGCATGCGGACCCTACAGGTTCGAGAACTATGTAGACATGATCGAGACATATCTCCGATCAATAAATAATAGCCAAACCTGGATGCTCATATTGGGTCCTACATATTCTACGAAGATCTTTATCGGTCAAACCGCATAACAACATATGTTGTTCCATTTGTCATCAGTATGTTACTTGCCCGAGATTCGATTGTCAGTTTCATCATACCTAGTTCAATATCGTCACCGGCAAGTCTCTTTACTCGTTCTGTAATGCATCATCCCGTGGCTAACTCATTAGACACATTGCTTGCAAGGCTCATAGTGATGTGCATTACCGAGAGGGCCCAGAGATACCTCTCCGATACACAGAGTGACAAATCCTAATCTTGATCTATGCCAACTCAACAAATACCATCGGAGATACCTATAGAGCATCTTTATAATCACCTAGTTATGTTGTGACGTTTGATAGCACACAAGGTGCTCCTTCGGTATTCAGGAGTTGCATAATCTCATAGTCTGAGGAACATGTATAAGTCATGAAGAAAGCAATAGTAGAAAAACTAAATGATCATTATGCTAAGATAACAGATGGGTCTTGTCCATCACATCATTCTCTAATTATGTGATCCCATTCATCAAATGACAACACATGTCTATGGCTAGGAAACTTAACCATCTTTGATTAACGAGCTAGTCAAGTAGAGGCATACTAGGGACACTCTGTTTGTCTACGTGTTCACACATGTACGAAGTTCCCGGCTAATACAATTCTAGCATGAATAATAAACATTTATAGTGATATAAGGAAATATAAATAAAAACTTCATTGTTGCCGCTAGGTCATATTTCCTTCAGTCTCCCACTTGCACTAGAGTCAATAATATAGATTACATATTGATGATTCTAACACCCATGGAGTCTTGGTGCTGATCATGTTTTGCTCGTGAGAGAGGCTTAGTCAATGGGTCTGCAACATTGAGATCGGTATGTATCTTGCAAATCTCTATGTCTCCCTCCTTGACTTGATTGTGCATGGAATTGAAGAGTCTCTTGATGTGCTTGGTTCTCTTGTGAAATCTAGATTCCTTTGCCAAAGCAATTGCACCAGTATTGTCACAAAAGATTTTCATTGGACCCGATGCACTCGGTATTACACCTAGATCAGATATGAACTCCTTCATCCAGACTCCTTCATTTGCTGATTCAGAAGCAGCTATGTACTCCGCTTCACAGGTAGATCCCGCCACGATGCTCTGCTTAGAACTGCACCAACTGACAGCTCCACCATTTAATAAAAATATGTATCTGGTTTGTGACTTAGAGTCATCCGGATCAGTGTCAAAGCTTGCATCGACGTAACCGTTTATGACGAGCTCTTTATCACCTCCATAAACGAGAACATATTATCGGTGTCAAAACCGGCGGATCTCGGGTAGGGGGTCCCGAACTATGCGTTTAAGGCGGATGGTAATAGGAGGCAGGGGACAAGATGTTTACCCAAGTTCGGGCCCTCTTGATGGAGGTAACACTCTACGTCCTGCTTGATTGTTCTTGATGATATGAGTATTACAACAGTTGATCTACCACGAGATCAAATAGGCTAAACCCTAGAAGCTAGCCTATGGTATGATTGTATGTTGTTCTATGGACTAAAACCCTCCGGTTTATATAGAAACCGGAGGGGGCTAGGGTTACACAAGGTCGGTTACAAAGGAGGAGATATACATATCCGTTTTTCCTAGCTTGCCTTCCACGCCAAGTAGAGTACCATCCGGACACGGGACGAAGTCTTCAATCTTGTATCTTCATAGTCCAACAGTCCGGCCAAAGGATATAGTCCGGCTGTCCGGAGACCCCCTAATCTAGGACTCCCTCAGTAGCCCCTGAATCAGGCTTCAATGACGATGAGTCCGACGCGCAGTGTTGTCTTCGGCATTGCAAGGCGGGTTCCTCCTCCGAATACACCATAGAAGAGTTTGAATGCAAGGATATTGTCCGACCCTACAAAATAAGTTCCACATACCACCGTACAGAGAATAATATTTCCACAAATCTAATCTGTTGACATGTTTTGACAGCATGACATCACGCAATGGCCTGGTTATTATTCAAACCGCTTTTCTCAACCAGCTCCGCACATATCGCGAGGCGGTTTTCTTGACACGTCTTGTCAAAGCAGAGATCATGTTCCCCTTATCACGGGATTCTCATCAATACGGACGTGGGTAACCCAACCGCACCATCAATTACGGTGCCTGGGGAATAAGCGGTTTTGCCAGGCAAGTGGGGAGACACATCGCCTCTTCCGCCCTTATAAAGGGACAAAGATTTACTTTTTTCACCCACGCCTTCTTCCTCCTTGCTTACTCATTCCCGCACACTCGAGTTCTAGTGCCCAAGCTCGCGTACTTCTTCTCAAACCACTCCAAGCATGTCTGGAGCAAGAGGCAATTGGATGGTCTCCTCCGTCACGGAGGAGAACATCAAAAAGTTACGGGAAGCCGGATACCTGGCTGCCGATATCGCACACCGGCTGCCAAATGCGGGGCAGATCGTCCCAACGCCCGAACCCCATGAGAGGGTAGTTTTTCTTACCCATTTCGTCCGTGGACTGGGATTTCCTCTCCACCCATTTGTCCGCGGGCTCATGTTCTACTTTGGGCTGGATTCTCATGATCTGGCCCCCAATTTCATCATCAACATCTCGGCATTTATCATCGTGTGTGAGGCCTTCCTCCGCATCAGGCCCCACTTTGGCCTATGGCTGGAAACCTTCAATGTCAAACCGAAGGTGGTGGGTGGCCTGCAAGCAGAGTGCGGAGGCGCCACGGTGGGAAAGATTCCTAATGTCACCTGGCTCGAGGGCACCTATGTGGATACCATAAAGGGGTGGCAATCGGGGTGGTTCTACATCACCCAGCCGCGTGACTCCAACTGGGTGGCGGCCCCCAAATTTCGATCCGGAATCCCCACGCGGCTCACCTGCTGGAAAAAGAAGGGCCTATCCTGGGGTTCTTCGGTAGAGCTGACCAGACTCCAGACCTGCATCCAGAACATGCCGAAGAAGAAAATCAAGCTTGTCAACGTGGTCCAGGTTATGCACTTCCGCCGGATCCTTCCGTGTCAATGACGGGCATTTTTTTGTGGGAGTTTGACTCGGCCAAGCACCAGACGCTGCGACAGCTGTACGACACAATGCATGAGGACGTCTGGAGGGTGATGTTCAAGAGTGTCGAGATTCCTCCCTCCCTCCCCGAGGACCGTGGACTCAGCGCAAAGCGCCATGCCAATCCGGTAGGCTTTTATATCTCTCAGGGTATTTATTTGCCCCGGTTTAGTTATGTGCTGGATCTAAGCTTCCATGTCGTTAACAGGACTGGATAGAGACAGCGGAGCAGCTTGATTGCCCAGCCCCCCTGCCTGAACATCCCGCAGATGCGCTTCTAACGAAGATGGTGACTCCGGCACCTTACGATGTGCCGGCAAAGAAGACCAAGAAGAAGGCCACGGGGACCCGAAAGGGTCTCCAGCGCAAGGTTGTATCGGACTCATCGTCCGATGACTCCGACGCGCACTCCTCCCACGGAAACGAGGAGGAGGAGGAGGAGAAAAGTCCCCCCCAGTCGGGGGAGACAAGAAAAGGAAGGCTGACCCATCCGGGGAGGCCGAAGGGTCCAAGAAGGGAAGGACCCTCCCTCCGGATTGTGCCACAACGGCCGCCGACAGCGGCGACAAGTGGCTACCCAGGGACAAGCCCCTCGCGAAGTTGTAAGTGTCCAGACACCATAGTACTTCATGGTATGTTTTATTGCACCGCCTCTCCTCATGCCGAACATGATTATGCAGTCTGTCCCGAGCTCATCTCGACGTACCCTCATCGAGCGGCTCTTTGGACTCGTCGGATATGAACATCGGTTCTCTTCCGACCGCTTCCACCCCTCGCCCTACGGACAATGCCGAGCCAAGGGGAGGTGGTCCTGGTGGCGCCTCGCGGCGAGTTCCCGGACCCTGGTTACCAAGGGAGCGAGGCTCCTACGGGCTTCGAGTTCGGGCCCCAACCGGACACTGCGCCGGAACCTTCGATGGTTCCGGACTCCGGCAGGCGGTCCCCCGTCCAGGGGGGGCAACCATCCGTGCCGGTGTCCTCTGTCCAACCAAAGGCACTGGACAACCTGCTGGAAGCGCTTCGCAGCGCTTCCATCAAAGAAGAGCACCGCACTATCATGAGTGCGGTGGTCGAGAAGGTTCAGTCCGCCAAAAACGGACTGACCGAAGCTTGTGCCAGCCTCCTAACAGGCTTTGAGGTAAGCGATGAGAATATAAGAAAATGTTACTGTGGGAGTCCTGGATTAGGGGGTCTCCGGACAGCCGGACTATATCCTTTGGCCGGACTGTTAGACTATGAAGATACAAGATTGAAGACTTCGTCTCGTGTCCGGATGGGACTCTACTTGGCGTGGAAGGCAAGCTAGGCAATACGAATATGTGTATCTCCTCCTTTGTAACCGACCTTGTGTAACCCTAACCTCTCTGGTGTCTATATAAACCGGAGGATTTTAGTTCGTAGGACAACATACAATCATACCATAGGCTAGCTTCTAGGGCTGAGCCTCTCCGATCTCGTGGTAGATCTACTCTTGTACTACCCATATCATCAATATTAATCAAGCAGGACGTAGGGTTTTACCTCCATCAAGAGGGCCCGAACCTGGGTAAAACATTGTGTCCCCTACCTCCTGTTACCATCCGCCTTAGACGCACAGTTCTGGACCCCCTACCCGAGATCCGCCGGTTTTGACACCGACATTGGCGCTTTCATTGAGAGTTCCTCTGTGTCATCGCCGTTAGGCTTGATGGCTCCTACTATCATCAATAGCGGTGCAGTCCAGGGTGAGACTTTTCTCCCAGGACAGATCTTCGTGTTCGGTGGCTTTGCACTGCGGGCCAATTCGCTTGGCCATCTAGAGCAGATTGAAAGTTATGCCCGTGGCCACCAGGTCAGGTTTGGAAGCTTAAACTACACAGCCGATATCCGTGGAGACTTGATCTTCGACGGATTCGAGCCTCTGCCTTGTGCGTCACGCGGTCACGATGAGTATGATTTAGCTCTACCATCGAACAGTGCTCAGAAGATCACATAGGCAGCTGCTTCGACCCTCAATTCGGAGCCAGTTGCGCCGTCCATGGACGGGTGGATGGACCCCGCCACGGAGGCCTTACCCTCAGCGGCGATCGAGCCAAACATCGACCTTACCTTGCATGAGAGCCGTGTTGTTAAACTGCCGGATCCTTCTCCGGCCACGGACTCCGAACCGCCTGCGCCCGTTCCTATCGAATCCGATTGGGCGCCGATCATGGAGTTTACCTCCAAGGATATTTTTCAGCACTCGCCCTTTGGCGACATACTGTACTCATTAAGGTCTCTCTCCTTGTCAGGAGGATCCTGGCCGAACTATGTCTGGCAGGAGTGGGATGCGGACGACGAAGAAATTCGCGGCCCACCCACCACCCACTTAGTAGCCACTGTCGATGACTTAACTGATATGCTCGACTCCGACTCCGAAGACATCGACGGTATGGACGACGCTACAGGAGACGAACAGGAACCACTGCCCCCAGGGCACTGGACGCCCACTGCACCGCATGACGTATACATGGTGGACACACCAAAGGAAAACGACGACGAGGAACGGAAGGACGCAACGAAGGGTTGTTCCCTCGAAAAGCAGTCGAAACAACGGCGTAAGCGCCGCCCCAAATCCCGCCTTGGTAGAAACAACGGTCATACAAACCCAGCGTTAGAGCAGGGGGAACCATTGCCGGATCATGGCAACACGGAGAATCAAGCCGAACAACCCGACTCTTTCAAAGATCATAGTCCAGATGACATCACACCGGACAGACACCCGGAGCAACAGAATGCCCATCAAAGGCTCGTTGCCACCGCGAGGAGTCTAAAAAAGCAGAAGCAAAGGCTCAAGGCTGCACAAGACACACTCCAAATCAGATGGACACAAAGTACTCAACACAACACCGAAGTACGGCGGTAATCGCCCCACCAAGAGCTACCCGAAGTGGAAGTTGCTACCTGAATTCGATGAGGAGGCCTTAGATCCCCCACAACCAAAAATCAAAACAGCCATCTGGCCGGATAAGCGACCTCACGGCCAACATAGAGCGGCAAACAACGCCGCACATAAGCCAATACGCGATCCACGTGAGGACTCGCATCAAAAGGACGGCACAACCAGATCCATCTATGGACCACGTAAGCGCGCTCCAGCATACAACGCAACACAACAAACATCCGAAGAATGCGGTACACCCGGATACAGGGGTGCCACACACCCCCTATGTTTCACCGATGAGGTGCTGGATCATGGATTTCCAGAGGGATTCAAACCCGTAAATATAGAGACATACGACGGAACAACAGACCCTAGTGTCTGGATTGAGGATTATATCCTCCATATCCATATGGCTCGAGGGAGATGACCTCCACGCCATTAAGTATTTACCCCTTAAACTCAAAGGGCCAGCTCGGCACTGGCTTAAGAGCCTCCCCGAAAGTTCCATTGGAAGCTGGGAAGAGCTCGAAGATGCTTTTCGGGCAAATTTTCAGGGGACTTACATCCGACCTCTGGACGCGGACGATTTGAGTCATATAACTCAACAGTCCGGAGAGTCAGCCCGAAAGCTTTCGAATAGGTTTCTTACTAAAAAGAACCAAATAGTCGACTGTTCGGACGCCGAAGCCTTGGCAGCTTTTAAGCATAGCGTCCGTGACGAATGGCTTGCCAGACATCTCAGCCATGAAAAGCCGAGAACAATAGCAGCATTAACAAGCCTCATGACCCGCTTTTGCGCGGGTGAGGATAGTTGGCTAGCCAGATGCAGCATCAGCGACCCCAGTACATCCGAAGTTAGTGATGGAAACGGGAAATCACGGTGCAACAACAATAACAAACGCCGGAATAAAGAAGACAGCACGAAGAGCACGGTAGTAAACGCTGGATTCAAAAGCTCTTGGCCAAGTCAGCAAAAGCCGCCCTCTAAAGGCGCCAGAGACGAACTGTCCAGCCTAAACAAAATTCTGGACCAAGTATGTCAGATCCATAGCACCCCTGGTAAACCCGCTAATCATACCCACAGAGAATGTTGGGTCTTCAAGCAGTCCGGCAAGCTCAACGCCGTACACAAGGGGGGGCATACACCAAGCGAAGACGAGGATGAGCCTCTCAAGCAAGACACTGGGGAACAAAACAAGTTTCCACCAGAAGTCAAAATAGTCAACGTGTTATACATGATCAAGGGGGGAAACAAAGCGGCACTCCCAGAAAAATATACCCAAGGGCCTATCACCGCGGAGTCCTGACACTGGTCGTCTCAACCGATCACTTTCGACCATCGTGATTACTCAGCAAGTATCCGGCGTCCAGGATGGGCTGCCCTGGTATTAGACCCAATAATTGACGGATACCACTTCACATGAGTCCTGATGGACGGTGGCAGCAGTCTAAACCTGATATACCAGGATACAATCCGCGAAATGGGGATAGACCCAACAAAAATTTGCCATAGCAATACTACCTTTAAAGGAGTAACGCCAGGCCCAAGGGCTCACTGCACAGGCTCCCTGCTACTAAAGGTTATATTCAGCTTCCCCGATAACTTCCGTAGCGAACATTTAACCTTCCACATTGCTCCGTTCCAAAGTGGCTATCAAGCACTACTTGGATGCAAAGCTTTCGCTCGCTTTAATGCAATACCGCATTACGCTTCTCTCACGCTTAAGATGTCCGGTCCACGTGGCATCATTACAGTGAATGGAAATATTGAGCGATATTTGCGCGCTGAAGAGAGTGCGACTGCCTTGGTAGCCGCACACTAAAAATGGCCTCACTAACTAAAGCATTTGATAGGTCGTCAAGACCACGGACACGTTTAGACGAGTCCGGCTCAACTATATGTAATTCATACCAGATTGATGGCCACACCCCTATTACAAATACAAGGGGCTCAACGCGCACAGACAAGTGAATTTTTTTTCTTTAATTATAAATGGTTTCTTTAAAAACTATCTTTTTGCATGACAACTTTTCACTTAAGTTCCTCTCTTTTACAGATGACCATCGTGCTACACCCGTCCAGGATACAGCACAACGGAGACACAGGCGCAGACGTACAGCAGGGACCTGCTCTAAGGATTCTTTTTAGATTAAGACCCTGCGTAAACCATTTTTACTGTCTCTTGTTGATATACATCCCTCGGATTCTCAGTACAATTGAGAAGGATGCTGACGTCTTGGCATGTGGCCACATCAGAATACCGCACGTACCCGGACACAAGGGGCTTCTTACAAAGGGAACTATTTAGGCCCGGTTTATACCATAAAGACCAAATACCTTAGGGAGTGTTCGGCGTCGCGAGTTTGGCCTTATATGCATCAGCTTTGAATCATGTCTTTGGTCAAATGTTGGGTTTGCCCGGCTCCTGTGTTTTGGTGCCTTATGTTCTGTTCTATCGGCTAAGGCAGCACCAGGAGAACTACTGCGATTGTGCCCTGGTTCGTCCGGACGAGCACCTCAGTAGAGAAAGCCGAAAACTGACTGTCATGATATAGCGCGAGACTGGTCGACCACTCGATGACCTATCGGAATGTTAGAATTCCTCCGCTTTAATGAAGGGTCGTTTCCCGGCCAGGCATATACGCAGCCCGAGTTCGGGAGAGTGCGGAGCCACCAGGGGCTATATAGTAGCCCCACCGTCAAACTCCTATGGCTAAGTGAAAGTGTTAAAGCATCATAGTCCGGTTGCCTCGTTCGCTGCGCTATCACCTCCTTAATAGGACCAAGACGTTGGGTTAAGTGTGAACATGCGTTTTTTGCGAGCACCCCTGCATTATATGCGTGGGGGTTGAAGCCGACGACTACAATCTTTCAGGTTATATACATATATACATAAATGGCTGCACAGGAGGCATCATATTACTTTCCAGCAAAAGTATAAATACAGCCTTACTATATTTCGTAAAAACATTGTGTTTACAATGGGAATACCTGTCACTCAAACATAATATTCTTCGAGCACTAGGACTCTATAAGACGAGCACCCTCAAGAACCTCTTCAAAATAGTGCTTGGCAGCTACTCGGCCTATGGCCAAACCTTGCGCCGCAACAGTGGAAGCATCCATCTCCGCCCAGTATGCCTTGACATGGGAAAAGGCCATCCGTGAGCCTTCTATGCACGCCGACCTCTTCATCACATTGATGCACGGCACCGCACCAAGGAACTGCTGCACTAAGCTGAAATAGTTGTTCGGCTTCGGCTTCTCCGGCCATAAATGATCTACGACGGACCTCATGGCAAGTCCGGACAACCTATTAAGTTCGGCCCATTTGGCTAGCTGATCAGCCAAGGGAAGCGGATGCTCTGGAACGTTAAACTGCGACCAGAACAGCTTGTCCACTTCACGATCTGTCTGATCTCGGAAGTATTCAACCACATCGACAGCGCTTGCGGCCAACTCCATATATGCGTCTGCCGAACTCCACAGCCGATCCAGAGGGGCATACCGCGGATCTCCGAACTTCCTCTGCAGCAGAAAGGGCTTCCCAGCCGCAATATCCCTAGCTTCGCATAGCTCCTCCTTCTTCGCCCTCATAGCAAAGCGAGTGTCTTTGGTCACCATCGTGGCCTTTTCAAGGTTCGCTGCCTTCACTCGGTTTTCTTCTTCAAGGAACTAGCAACGGTCGGCGGTGCCTTTTAATTCCACGACCATATTGGCCATCTTCTCTTTGCTTTCGCAATGCGCGGCCTTCTCGGCTCTTAACTCTTCGGCCGCCTTCAAAGCAGCCGCATTACTAGCTCTTGCTTGTTCTTCGGCTCGGGCAAGTTTCGCCCCAAGGGTCTCCACGGTGGCAGCTCCATCTGCAGTCACAGCATATTAAAGATACTGGCATCATGCTGCTCTTATTATGTGACATTCACTAGAAAACATTACTTACCTTGTGACTCGTCAAGCCGCTTGTTAACAAGCTCGATGTCGGCGTCCGCCGCATCCAATTGCCGCTTTAGTTCGGCAAACTCATTAGTCCGGCTAGCCACCGGAGCCTCCACCACCTGCACATAAAAGCAGTCTAGTTATTACCTGGGCCTATGATCCTCTGTTCGCCGCCATTCTCGACGACAACCAGAGTCTTAGGGGCTACTATCTCAGGGCACACCTAACATGTGCGGTACTAGCAAAAAGTATATCATTTCACATACCTTAAAGCCCGTCAGTAGACTCATAAAGGCTTCATGTAATCTGCTTTTGGCAGACGAAATTCTTTCCATCAATGTACAGTGTTCTTCTGAGATGGCCGCTCGCTCCAACAGCTCCCTCAGAACGTCCGACCGCATACCAGACGGTGCCAGACTCTTCTGTTTGCTCTCTTCGAGAACCGGATGCTGGGGACTTCGGGTGACTATGGGATTGTCTTCTGGCCTCACCGGACCCGGAGAGGCCCTCCGTGATGACACTTCGAGGTCGCCCGCTTCTTGAGCGGGGGAGTTCGGGGGAGGCGTTTCGCTCTCCATCATCTCCGGAAGAAGATCCCCCGAAGACGAGCTCAGCTGAGAAGGGCTAAGATCCGAACTGCACGATATATGCTTCAGTTATTTTTCTCAGAAGAAAGGTAGTATACCTTCACTATTAAAGTATTTTTTGATCACTTACGGCTCATTGGAGGGATGGTCCCCGCGAGGACTTTGTGCGGCAAGAGCACCCCCCGAGGCAGGACCCTCTGTTGGAGACTTCTTCTCCCGTTTGGAGGCATCAGTTTCCGGATCCTCAGAGGCAGTCCTCTTCCTCCCCCGTGGTGAGAGAAGGTCGGAATCTTCTCCTTGGTTATCCTCCCTTGTGGAGGCGCTCGTTCCCTCTGTTGGAACTAGCAGCGATGGGGGCCCGCTTTCGCCCATATTATCCCCCTCCCCCCGCCGCATCTTCCTTTGAGGGCTCCGGGCAAGGTGCGCGCTCGAGCATCTTTTCCAGTACCAGATTTTCCAAACCCACAGGGAGGGGGGCCGAACACCGAATCATCTTCGCCTTTGTTAGCCAGTCCTGGTCAAAGGGCGATTTCTCAGAAATGACGTCATGATAAATAAAAGATGGTGTGTTCGGCTTGAGGATTACTTACTTGTTCGGCGGTGCCGTTGCTACACAGGCCCACATCCTCGATAGTGTCCGGACACTCTATTTGAGGTCCAAAGAATGACTTGTACATCTCCTCGTGTGTCAGGCCGAGGAAACTTTGAATAGCGCGCGGTCCTTCTGGGTTGAACTCCCACAAGCGAAGGGGCCTGCGTTTGCAAGGCTGGACTCGACGAACCAGCATGACTTGCATTACCATAACCAAATTAAAATCTCCCTCGAAGAGATCTTAAATGCGGCTTTGCAGTATGGGCACGTCCTTGGCTGGACCCCAGCTCAGCCCTCTGCTAATCCATGACATCAGTTGTGGTGGGGGGGCTCAAGCGGAAAGCGGGGGGAGCCACTCACTTGGCACTTCTGGGAGCTGTGACGTAAAACCACTCCTGTTGCCATAATCCGGACACCTCTGGAAAGGAACCTTTTGGCCACGGAGCTCCCGCAATCTTGCTTATTAATGCTCCTCTGCACGCTGCATGCTGTCCCTCGGTTGTCTTCGGCTTCACATCAATGTTCTTGAGCCATATGCCAAAGTGGGGGGTAATGCGGAGGAAGGCCTCACACATGACAATAAATGCCGAGATGTGAAGAAAGGAGTCCGGGGCTAGATCGTGGAAGTCTAGCCCGTAGTAAAACATCAAACCCCTTACAAAGGGATCCAGAGCGAGGCCTAGACCTCGGAGGAAGTGGGAGATGAACACGACGTCTTCGTTGGGTTCAGGAGTAGGGACGACCTGCCCTCGGGCAGGCAGCCGATGCGAAACCTCGGCGGTCAGGTATCTGGCCTCCCGCAACTTCTTGATGTCTTCTTCCGTAACAGAGGAGGGCATCCATCGGCCTTGAAGGCTGGATCCAAACATGGTTGAAGATCCGAAGCACCTGACCTGGGCTTTGGGTGTTAGAACTCGAGGCGGGGGAAGGATTCGATTGAGCACGGGAGCGAAAAAAGGGAAAGCCTTGGCCCTTTATAAAGAGGGTGAATACCAAGCGTCCTCTTTGTGGCCGTTTGGGACTTGCCTATAATCTAGGAGTCCTAAACGCGGTTGGGTTACCCATGCCCGTATTGATGAGAATCCCGTGATAAGGGGACACGATCTCTGCTTTGACGAGACGTGTCAAAAAACTGCCTTGCGTTATGTGCGGGGCTAGTTAAAGGAAACGGTTCGAAATAATCACCGGGCCGTGACATAATGTCGTGTTGCCAAAACAAGTCAGCAAATTGGATTTGTGGAAATATTATTCTCTCTACGGTGGTATGTGGAACTTATTTTGCAGGGTCGGACACTATCCTTACATTCAAATTCTTCCGTGGTGTATTCAGAGGAGGAACCCGCCTTGCAATGCCGAAGACAATACTGCGCGCCGGATTCATCATCATTGAAAGCCTGGTTTAGGGGCTACTGTGGGAGTCCTGGATTAGGGGGTCTCCGGACAGCCAAACTATATCCTTTGGCCGGACTGTTAGACTATGAAGATACAAGATTGAAGACTTTGCCTCGTGTCCGGATGGGACTCTACTTGGCGTGGAAGGCAAGCTAGGCAATACGGATATGTGTATCTCCTCCTTTGTAACTGTCCATGTGTAACCCTAACCTCTCCGGTGTCTATATAAACTGGAGGATTTTAGTCCGTAGGACAACATACAATCATACCATAGGCTAGCTTCTAGGGTTTAGCCTCTCTGATCTCGTGGTAGATCTACTCTTGTACTACCCATATCATCAATATTAATCAAGCAGGACGTAGGGTTTTACCTCCATCAAGAGGGCCCGAACCAGGGTAAAACATTGTGTCCCCTGCCTCCTGTTACCATCTGCCTTAGACGCACGTTCGGGACCCCCTACCCGAGATCCGCCGGTTTTGACACCGACAATTACCGCATCGATAGTAGCCCCTGATGCTCTGTTCGTCGTTCGCGAAGAAAAGCCGAATAGAGGATCAAATGATGACTCAGGAGTCTAATTATATTTTGTCTATGTGTATGTGTAGGCTTCACTGCTGGCCGCTGCCGCACGTACTGCGGAGGTCTCTGCGCTGAAGCAGGACCTGAAGCGGTCCGAGGACGAGCTCGGCCTTACCAAGAGGCAGCTCGAAGGGAGCAAAGGTAAGAAATACCCCTGTCTATATAGTTAAAAAGAAGTTCGGGTGTAAAGTAATAGGATCATCATGGATTTGTCAGGGGCCACGACCGAGGTGGCGACCCTGAGGAAGGCGTTGTCCGAGGCCGAAGACAAAGCGGCCAAAGAACGCATTGAACGGGAGAAACAAGAAGCCCGAGTAGGCGAGGTGCAGCAAGAGCTCGAGGCTCTCGCCAAAAAGCACGAGTCCTTGGAGCTTGACTCTAAGACGCGAGAGTCCGAGCTCGCGCAGGCGCTTGAAAGCATCCGGAGCGCCAAGGCCGAAGCCCACAAGGCCCTCCAGGAGATTGACGCGGTGAAGAAGATAGCAGCGGGTAAGGCATTCATTATGCAAAGCAAGCATGTGAAGGAGACTTTCCTTTTTCTTACCCGAGTTCAGAGCTCTCCAGGAGCGTTTGCAGATCTTCCCCGCAGTGTACTGGATGCCGTGGAGTTTTATCGGGCTGAGGAGGGGAGCTCAACGGAGAAGTTGTTCTGGTCTCAGTATACTGGGACCGAACACCCCGTGCCCTTGAGCGACCAGCTAAAGCAGTTGGTCAAACTTCACAAGGCCGCCGAATAGGCCATGAGGGGCCTTATAATCCGGATGTGGCCTGGCGAGCCCCTGTCCGGTAGCCACTTCGGTCTGGTGAGGCGGCTTGTGGAAGCCTGCCCACGGCTTGAAGTCATCAAGCGATCCGTCTACATCGAGGGTGCAAGCAGGGCTTTTGCCCGGGCGAAGGTGCACTAGGCAAAGCTGGATGCCGTGAAGCTAGTGAAGGAGGGGCCGCCGGAGGGTAAGGTGCATCGCTGCCCCGAGAATTACTATGAGAGTGTCCTGAAGGGTTCCCGCTTAGTGGCAGATGAGTGTGCCAAGGATGTAATTTTTGAACAAACATGCCCATGTGATCCTGTAATATGAAACGAGTTCATTTGCGCCATGGAAGCTTTCTTAATTTAAAATATTACCTTCTGTGCAGCCGTTTATAAAATCTAAGAGTTGGCTAGTCGTCGGCTTCTATCCCCATGTAACTAGTATTGGGGTGTTCGGGATAAACCTGAACACTCTTTACCCCAATTTTGGGTCCTTCAAGGGAGGTGTTCAGCGCAACGAACCAGGCAATCGGACTATAATGCTTTATCACTCTCACTTAGCCATAGAAGTCTATGATTTTAATTTTTTGGCAAAGCCCCTGGTACTCGGAGGGCCGAATTTGGGGCGCTATACACGCCTAAGCCGGACAAGGCCGACTCCTCACCCGAAGCGGAAAAAGTATTTAAGGACTTGAGACCTCTCGAATAGCGACCAGTCACTCGCCTTATCATGACAATCAGTTTTTGGCTTTCTCTACTGAGGTGCTCGTCCAGAAGAACCGGGACACAATCGCAGTAGTTCTCCCACCGCTACCTTAGCCGATATAGCGGAACATAAGGTACCAAAGCATGGGAGCCGGGCGACCCAACATTTGACCAAAGACATGATTAGGATCTGATGCATATAATGCTATAAGTTCGGGGTGCCACACTGTTGAAAGTGTTCAAACTTCTTGCGCCGTATTATGGGGTAAACGAGGACCCCTGGAGAACCGACCGTACCCGCACGTGCAGGTGCAGATTGTCGTAAATGGACATATAAGAGAAAGAAAAAAACATAAATAATGCAATGATAGATTAATGATATGCATTGTTATTTAAATGATACGTCGAAGCATACTTGGTACAAGTAGTGCAATAAAGCATAAAGTAGGACAATTCGAAATGTCCTATCCCAGGGCAAGCTACGCATAAATAGTGAAAATCGGGTATATCAATTATTACTAGAGACCACCTGGCGGTTCATGTGTTCATCTTAGCTTTTTGCCGCCTTGGTTGTTGCTTCCGGAATGTGTCCGGCAATCGTACTACCGGAAAGGGCTTCCAGAGAGTTAGGCCCTGAAAGAGAAAAGGAATGTCAAAGGTATACAACCCCTAGTGTGGTTAAGCCACAATGCGGGGCGTGTCCTGATCGTGCCCCCGCCTATGTCCATGGTATTTTCAATGCGTAGTTATGTACGCGTGGCACGGATTTCGTCGCTTCACTGGGACTAGGATGGGGGCCGAATTGCTAAGAGAGCCCTGATCGTGCCAGGCGATCCTGTTGCAGCTTGTTCCGGACTCGCTTGAAGGTCTCCGCGGGCCGTGACGCCGAATGAGTGGTCTGCCTGAACAGGCTGCTTTGTTCTTCTGCTGCAAGGGCCGCAGTGTGCTCTTCCGTACGGAGCAAGCGTTCTGTGTTTCCATTTACTGTTATGACCCCGCGAGGTCCTAGCATCTTGAGCTTGAGGTATGCGTAATGCGACACTGCATTGAATTTTGCAAATGTTGTCCGTCCGAGCAGTGCATGATAGCCACTGCGAAATGGGACGATGTCGAAGATTAACTCTTCGCTTCGGAAGTTATCCGGTGATCCGAAGACCACTTCCATTGTGATTGAGCCTGTGTAATGGGCCTCTACACCTGGGATGACGCATTTAAAGGTGGTTTTGCTGGGTTTGATCCTCGAGGGATCGATACCCATTTTTCGCATTATCCTGATAAAGTAGACCATGGTGAGGTGAAATCCGTCAATGATGGGGTCTAGGACCAGTGCGGAGGATCCGCCATGACGGATGCTAGTGGGGTGGTCCCTGCGATCGAAGGTGATCGAACAAGCAGACCATGGGTTGAACTTTGGGGCGACGGGCTCCATCGCATCGACGTTCCTTAGTGCACGCTTCCGCTCCCTCTTGGGAATGTGGGTTGCGTATATCATGTTCACCGTCTTCACTTGTGGGGGAAACCCCTTCTGTCCTCCTGTGTTCGGCGGCCGGGGCTCCTCCTCGTCATCGCTATGCGGCCCCTTGTCCTTGTTCTCGGAATTTAAGTTGCCGGCATGCTTGAACACCCAGCATTCTCTATTGGTGTGATTGGCTGGCTTGTCGGGGGTGCCGTGGATTTGACACGAGCGATCCAGTATGCGATCTAGACTGGACGGAGCCGGAGTATTTCTTTTAAATGGCTTTTTCCGCTGACTGGATCTAGAGCCTCTGAATCCGGCATTGACTGCCGTATCTTCGGTGTTATCGCAGTTATTGCGGCGCTTTGGTCTATTACGATGCTGCCTGCCGTTAACATCTTTGGTATCTGAGGTATCCGGATTCCTCGATGTGTTGTTCTTGCGAGCCAGCCAGCTGTCCTCGCCCGTGCAAAAGCGGTTCATGAGTGTCGTGAGGGCTGCCATAGATTTCGGCTTCTCCTGGCCGAGGTGGCGGGCGAGCCACTCGTCGCGGATGTTATGCTTGAATGCCGCTAGGGCCTCTGCATCCGGACAGTCTACAATTTGATTTTTCTTAGTCAGGAACCGTGTCCAGAATAGTCTGGCTGATTCCCCTGGCTGCTGGGTTATGTGGCTCAAGTTACCAGCATCTGGTGGCCGCACATAAGTGCCCTGGAAGTTTTCAAGAAATGCGTCTTCCAGATCCTCCCAACTGCCGACGGAATCTGCTGGCAAGCTATTCAGCCAATGCCGAGCTGGTCCTTTGAGTTTTAGTGGGAGGTAGTTGATAGCATGTAGATCATCATCGCGAGCCATGTGGATGTGAAGGAGGAAATCCTCAATCCATATAGCGGGATATGTTGTGCCATCATATGATTAGATATTTACGGGGTTGAAACCCTCCGGGAATTCATGATTCATAACTTCATCAGTGAAGCATAGGGGGTGTGCGGCACCTCTGTGCCGGGCTATATCCCGACGTAGTTCATATGAGTCTTGTCTGCTGTTATTCGGCCCAGCCGGATTTACTGTTGGTGTATCTGACACGATGGTCATCGTCCCGTGTGGGCGCACGTGCCTGTGTCCCGTATATTGACCTTGCGATTTTTGCCTTACTGTCCAAGATGTCTTGCAAGTCCTCTGTGTTGCCCCGGGCCTTAGTATTTTTGACTGAGTGGCTACAGGGTGCGGTCTGAACTTTAGGCTGAAACGCCTCGCTGGCTTGGCCGCGTACTGGACGGTTAGCCACATCGTACACTAGTGAATGAGATTTCAATGCTTCCTCCTCGATGTGAGGTAGCGACCTGCGTTTTGGGTAACTCTTGGCGGGCGCTCGAGTTCATGCTCCTCGGCCGCAAGGACTTCAGTCCACCTGTGTGCTAGCAAGTCTTGATCAGCTTGAAGTTGTTGCTGTTTTTTCTTTAGGCTATTTGCCGTGGCCATAAGCTGGCGCTTGAAGTGCTCTTGCTCGACGGGGTCCTCAGGCACGATAAACTCGTCGTCGCCGAGGCTCGCCTCGTCTTCGGAGAGAGGCATGTGATTGTCTTCCTCCGGTTCTCCATCTGCTGCCTGATCTGGAGGGCTAGCTTGTTCGTCCTCTAGCTCTACAGCATGCCGGAGGGGATTGTTGTTGTCTTCGGTGCTATTCTGAGTGTTATTATCTCCTGTGCCGGCATCACTGCTCTTGCTGTGGCAGGACTTGGAGCGACGCCGCTGACGCCGGCGCTTGGGTTGTTTCTTGGAGGGGTCATCCTCCGTTGTCTCGTCACCATTGCCTTCTTTGGGGGTGTCCACCATGTATATATCATATGATGAGGTGGCGGTCCAGCGCCCTGACGACGGTGGTTCCTGTTCGTCTCCGGCTTCGTCGTCCATACCGTCGAAGTCTTCGGAGTCGAAGTCGAGCATGTCGATTAAGTCATCGACAGTGGCTACTGAGTGGGTGGTGGGTGGGCAGTGAATTTCTTCGTCGTCTGCATCCCATTCTAGCCGGACATAGTTCGGCCAAGGTTCTCCCGACAGGGAGAGAGACCTTAATGAGTTTAGCACATCTCCGAAAGGTGAGTGCTGAAAGATATCCACGGAGGTGAACTCCATGATCGGCGCCCAGTCGGACTCGACGGGCACGGATGTAAGCGGCTCGGAGTCCGTGGACGGAGATGAATCCAGTGGTTCAGCGACACGGCTCTTGTAAGGGGTGAAGTCAGTATCCGGCTCTATCGCCACTAAGAGTGCGGCCTCCATGGCAGGGTCCATCCCTCCGCTCTCGGATGGCGCGACTTGCTTCGGATTGATGGCCGGAGTAGTTGCGGATGCGATCTCCCGAACATTGTCCGATGGCAGAGTTACATCATGCTCGTCGCGACTGTGCGGCGTGTCGGACATGGGCTCAAATCCATCGAAGATCAAGTCTCCGCGGATGTCGGTCGTGTAGTTCAAGTTTCCAAATCTGACCTGATGGCCAGGGGAGTAGCTCTCGATCTGCTCTAGATGGCCAAGCGAATTGGCCAGCAGTGCAAAGCTGCCGAATACGAAGATCTGTCCGGGGAGGAAAGCCTCACCCTAGACCGCATCGCTAGCGATGATCGAAGGAGCCATCAGGCCTTATGGTGACGAGGTGACGACACAGTGGAACTCTCAATGAAAGCACCAATGTCGGTGTCAAAATCGGCGGATCTCGGGTAGGGGCTCACGAACTGTGCGTCTAAGGCGGATGGTAAGAGGAGGCAGGGGACACGATGTTTACCCAGGTTCGGGCCCTCTTGATGGAGGTAATACCCTACGTCCTGCTTGATTGTTCTTGATGATATGAGTATTACAAGAGTTGATCTACCACGAGATCAAAGAGGATAAACCCTAGAAGCTAGCCTATGGTATGATTGTATGTTGTTCTATGGACTAAAACTCTCCGGTTTATATAGACACCGGAGGGGGCTAGGGTTACACAAGGTCGGTTACAAAGGAGGAGATATACATATCCGTTTTGCCTAGCTTGCCTTCCACGCCAAGTAGAGTCTCATCCGGACACGGGACGAAGTCTTCAATCTTGTATCTTCACAGTCCAACCATTTACGACGAGCTCTTTGTCACCTCCATAAACGAGAAACATATCCTTAGTCCTTTTCAGGTATTTCAGGATGTTCTTGACTGTTGTCTAGTGATCCACTCCTGGATTACTTTGGTACCTCCCTACTAAACTAATAGCAAGGCACACATCAGGTCTGGTACACAACATTGCATACATGATAGAACCTATGGCTGAGGCATAGGGAATGACTTTAATTTTCTCTCTATCTTCTGCAGTAGTCGGGCATTGAGTCTGACTCAACTTCACACCTTGTAACACAGGCAAGAACCCTTTCTTTGACTGATCCATTTTGAACTTCTTTAAAACTTTATCAAGGTATGTGCTTTGTGAAAGTCCAATTAAGCATCTTGATCTATCTCTATAGATCTTGATGCCCAATATATAAGCAGCTTCACCGAGGTATTTCACTAAAAAATTCTTATTCAAGTATCCTTTTATGCTATTCATAAATTCAGTATCATTTCCGATCAATAATATATCATCCACATATAATATCAGAAATGTTACAGAGCTCCCACTCACTTTCTTGTAAATACAATCTTCTCCAAAAGTCTGTATAAAACCATATGCTTTGATCACACTATCAAAGCGTATATTCCAACTCTGAGAAGCTTGCACCAGTCCATAAATGGATCACTGGAGCTTGCACACTTTGTTAGCACCTTTAGGATCGACATAACCTTCTGGATGCATCATATACAACTCTTCTTTAAGATATCCATTAAGGGATGTAGTTTTGACATCCATTTGCCAAATTTCATAATCATAAAATGCGGCAATTGCTAACATGATTCGGATGGACTTAAGCATCGCCATGGGTGAGAAGGTCTCATTGTAGTCAACTCCTTGAACTTGTCGAAAACCTTTTGCAACAAGTCAAGCTTTGTAGATAGTAATATTACCGTCAGCGTCAGTCTTCTTATTGAAGATCCATTTATTCTCTATTGCTTGCTGATCATCAAGCAAGTCAACCAAAGTCCATACTTTGTTCTCATACATGGATCCCATCTCAGATTTCATGGCCTCAAGCCATTTCGTGGAATCTCGGCTCATCATCGCTTCCTCATAGTTCGTAGGTTCGTCATTATCAAGTAATATGACCTCCAGAACAGGATTACCGTACCACACTAGTGCGGATCTTACTCTGATGCACCTACGAGGTTCGGTAGTAACTTGATCAGAAGTTTCTTGATCATCATCATTAGCTTCCTCACTAATTGGTGTAGAAATCACTATGATGAACTACTTTCCAATAAGAGAGAAGGTACAATTACCTCATCAAGTTCTACTTTCCTCCCACTCATGACTTTTGAGAGAAACTCCTTCTCAAGAAAGGATCCATTCTTAGCAACGAATATCATGCCTTCGGATCTATGATAGAAGGTGTACCCAACAGTCTCCTTTGGTATCCTATGAAGACACATTTCTCCAATTTGGGTTCGAGCTTATCAGGTTGATGGTTCTTCACATAAGCATCGCAACCCCAAACTTTAAGAAACAACAACTTGGGTTTCTTGCCAAACCACAGTTCATATGGTGTCGTCTCAATGGATTTCGATGGTGCCCTATTTAACGTGAATGCAGCCATCTCTAAAGCATAACCCCAAAACGATAGCGGTAAATCAGTAAGAGACATCATAGATCGCACCATATCTAATGAAGTGCGGTTACGACGTTCGGACACACCATTATGCTGTGGTGTACTAGGTGTCGTGAGTTGCGAAACTATTCTGCATTGTTTCAAATGAAGACCAAACTAATAACTCAAATATTCACATCCACGATTAGATCGTAGAAACATAATTTTCTTGTTACGATGATTTTCCACTTCACTCTGAAATTCTTTGAACTTTTCAAATCTTTCAGACTTATGTGTCATCAAGTAGATATACCCATATCTGCTCAAATCATCTGTGAAGGTGAGAAAATAATGATACCCACCGCGAGCATCAACACTCATCGGACGACATAAATCAGTATGTATTATTTCCAATAAGTCTATTGCTCGCTCCATTGTTCCGGAGAACGGAGTCTTAGTCATCTTGCCCATGAGGTATGGTTCGCAAGCATCAAGTGATTGATAATCAAGTGATTCCAAAAGCCCATCAGCATGGAGTTTCTTCATGCGCTTTACACTAATATGACCTAAATGGCAGTGCCACAAATAAGTTGGATTATCATTATTAAAATTATATCTTTTGGCTTTAATACTATGAATATGTGTATCACTACGATCGTGATTCAATAAAAATAGACCACTCATTAAGGGTGCATGACCATAAAAGATATTACTCATATAAATAGAACAACCATTATTCTATGATTTAAATGAATAACCGTCTCGCATCAAACAAGATCTAGATATATTGTTCATGCTTAATGCTGGCACCAAATAACAATTATTCAGGTCTAAAACTAATCCCGATGGTAGATGTAAAGGTAGTGTGCTGACCGCGATCACATCGACTTTGGAACCATTTCCCACGTGCATCATCACCTCGTCCTTAGCCAATCTTCGCTTAATCCGTAGCCCCTGTTTCGAGTTGCAAATATGAGCAACAGAACCAGTATCAAATACCCAAGCGCTACTGTGAGCATTAGTAAGCTACACATCAATAATATGTATGTCAAATATACCTTTAACTTTGCCATCCTTCTTATCCGCAAAATACTTGGGGCAGTTCCGCTTCCATTGACCAGTCCCTTTGCAGTAGAAGCACTCAGTCTCAGGCTTAGGTCCAGACTTGGGCTTCTTCACTTGAGCAGCAACTTGCTTGCCGTTCTTCTTGAAGTTCCCCTTCTTCCCTTTTCCCTTCTTCTTGAAACTAGTGGTCTTGTTGACCATCAACACTTGATGCTCCTTCTTGATTTCTACCTCCGCAGCCTTTAGCATTGCGAAGAGCTCGGGAATTGTCTTATCCATCCCTTGCATATTATAGTTCATCACAAATCTTTTGTAGCTTGGTGGTAGTGATTGAAGAACTCTGTCAATGACACTATCATCAGGAAGATTAACTCCCAGTTGAGTAAAGTGGTTGTGGTACCAAGACATTCTAAGTATATGTTCACTGACAGAACTATTCGCCTCCATCTTGCAGCTATAGAACTTATTGGAGACTTCACATCTCTCAATTCGGGCATTTCCTTGAAATATTAACTTCAACTCCTGGAACATCTCATATGCTCCATGACGTTCAAAACGTCGTTGAAGTCCCAATTCTAAGCCGTAAAGCATGGCGGACTGAACTATCGAGTAGTCATCAGCTTTGCTTTGCCAGACGTTCATAACATCTAGTGTTGCTCCTGCAGCGGGCTTTGCACCTAGTGGTGCTTCCATGACGTAATTATTTTATGCAGCAATGAGGATAATCCTCAAGTTATGGACCCAATCCGTTTAGTTGCTACCATCATCTTTCAACTTAGCTTTCTGTAGGAACGCATTAAAATTCAAAGGAATAGTAGCATGGGTCATTTATCTACGATAACATAGACATGCAAAATACTATCAAGTACTAAGTTCATGATAAATTAAATTTCAATTAATCATATTACTTAACAACTCCCACTTAGATAGACATCTCTGTAGTCATCTAAATGATCAGGTCATCCATATCAACTAAACCATGTCCGATCATCATGTGAGATGGAGAAGTTTTCAATGGTGAACATAACTATGTTGATCATATCTACTATATGATTCATGCTCGACCTTTCGGTGTCAGTGTTCCGGGGCCATATCTGCACATACTAGGCTCGTCAAGTTTAACCCGAGTATTCTATGTGTGGAAAACTGGCTTGCACCCATTGTATGTGAACGTAGAGCTTATCATACCCAATCATCACGTGGTGTCTTGGCACGAGAACTGTAGCAACGGTGCATACTCAGGGAGAACACTTATACCTTGTAATTGAGTGAGAGATCATCTTATAATGCTACCACCGTAGTAAGCAAAATTAGATGCATAAAGGATAAACATCACATGCAATCAAAATAAGTGATATGATATAGCCATCATCATCTTGTGCCTTTGATCTCCACCTCCAAAGCACCGTCATGATCACTATCGTCACTGGCTTGACACCTTGATCTCCATCGTAGCATCATTGTCGTCTCGCAACTATTGCTTCTACGACTATCGCTACCGCTTTAGTGATAAACTAAAGCAATTACATGGCGATTGCATTTCATACAATAAAGCGACAACCATATGGTTCCTTCCAGTTGCCGATAACTGTTACAAAACATGATCATCTCATACACCAATTTATATCATCACGTCTTGACCATATCACATCACAACATGCCCTGCAAAAACAAGTTAGACGCCCTCTACTTTGTTGTTGCATGTTTTACGTGGCTGCTATGGACTTCTAGCAAGAACCGTTCTTACCTACGCATCAAAACCACAACGATTTTTCATCAAGTGCGCTGTTTTAACCTTCAACAAGGACCGCACGTAGTCAAACTCGATTCAAGTAAATCTAGAGAAACAGACACCCACTAGCCACCTGTGTGCGAAGCACGTCGGTAGAACCAGTCTCATGAACACGGTCATGTAATATCGGTCTGGGCTGCTTCATCCAACAATACCATCGAATCAATGTAAGACATTGCTGGTAAGCATTACTATTATCACCCACAACTCTTTGTGTTCAACTCATGCATATAACATCTACGCATAGACCTGGCTTTGATACCACTTTTGGGGAACGCAGTATTTCAAATTTTTTACCTAAGATCACACCCTGAGCCCCGAGGGAGAACTACTCCCTCCTCGTCATGGAGAGCACCGGGATGATGAAGATGGACATCAGAGAGGGATTGCCCCCTCCAGCAGGGTGCCGGAACGGGTCTAGATTGGCTTTCGGTGTCTACGGAGGCTTCTGGCGGCGAAACTCCCGATCTATTATGCTCCCAGATGTTTTTAGGGTATATGGAGATATATAGGCGGAAGAAGTACGTCAGGGGGGCCACGAGAGGCTCACGAGGGTGGAGGGCGCGCCCCCTGCCTCGTGACCTCCTCGCAGATCCCCCGGCATGCACTCCAAGTCTTCTGGCCTTCTTTCCTTCCAAAAATGAGCTCCGTGAAGTTTCAGGTCAATTGGACTCCGTTTGATTTCCCTTTTCTTTGAAACCATAAAACAGGGTAAAAACAGAAACTGGCACTAGGCCCTGGGTTAATAGGTTAGTCCCAAAAATGATATAAAAGTGTATAATAAAGCCCATAAACATTCAAAATAGTAAATAATATAGCATGGAGCAATAAAAAAATTATAGATACGTTGGAGACGTATCAGCATCCCCAAGCTTAATTCCTGCTCGTCCTCGAGTAGGTAAATGATAAAAACAGAATTTTTGATGCGGAGTGCTACTTGGCATAATTTCAATGTGATTCTTCTTAATTGTGGTATGAATATTCAGATTCATAAGATTCAAGACAAAAGTTCACATTGACATAAAAATGATAATACTTCAATCATACTAACTATGCAATTATGTCTTCTCAAAATAACATGGCCAAAGAAAGTTCATCCCTACAAAATCATATAGTTTCGTCATGTTTCATTTTCGTCACACAAGAATGCTCTCATCATGCACAAACCCGATGACAAGCCAAGAAATTGTTTCATACTTTAGTAATCTCAAACGTATAAACTTTCACGCAATACATGAGCGCGAGCCATGGATATAGCATATGGGTGGAATAGAATATAATGAGGGGGTTATGTGGAGAAGACAAAAAGGAGAAAGTCTCACATCAACGAGGCTAATCAATGGGCTATGGAGATGCCCACCGATTGACGTTAATGCAAGGAGTAGGGATTGCCATGCAACGGATGCACTAGAGCTATAAATGTATGAAAGCTCAATGAAAGAAACTAAGTGGGTGTGCATCCAACTTGCTTGCTCACAAAGACCTAGGGCACTTGAGGAGGCCCATTGTTGGAATATACAAGCCAAGTTCTATAATGAAAGATTCCCACTAGTATATGAAAGTGACAACATAAGAGACTCTCTATCATGAAGATCTTGGTGCTACTTTGAAGCACAAGTGTGGCAAAGGATAGTAGCATTGTCCCTTCTCTCTTTTTCTCTCATTTTTTTATTTGGACTTTTTTATGGCCTTTCTATTCTTTTTTTGGGCCTTCTATTTTTATGGACTTTCTCTCTCTCTCTCTCTCTCTCTCTCTCTCTCGTTTTATTCCTCACTTGGGACAATGCTCTAATAATTATGATCATCACACTTCTATTTATTTACAACTCAATGATTACAAATCGATACTAGAACAAAGATGACTCTATATGAATGCCTCCGGCGGTGTACCGGGATATGCAATGAACCAAGAGTGACATGTATGAAAGAATTATGAACAGTGGCTTTGCCACAAATACTATGTCAACTACATGATCATGCTAAGCAATATGACAATGATGAATGTGTCATGATAAACGGAATGGTGGAAAGTTGCATGGCAATATATCTCAGAATGGCTATGGAAATGTCATAATAGGTAGGTATGGTGGCTGTTTTGAGGAATATATAAGGAGGTTTATGTGTGACAGAGCATATCATATCACGGGGTTTGGATGCACCGGCGAAGTTTGCGCAACTCTCAATGTGAGAAAGGGCAATGCACGGTACTGAAGAGGCTAGCAAGGATCGAAGGGTGAGAGTGCGTATAATCCATGGACTCAACATTAGTCACAAAGAACTCACATACTTATTGCAAAAATCTACAAGTCATCAAAAACCTCGGCACTACGCGCATGCTCCTAGGGGGTAGATTGGTAGGAAAAGACCATCGCTCGTCCCTGACCGCCACTCATAAGGAGGACAATCAAATAACACCTCATGTTTCAAATTTGTTACACAACGTTTACCATACATGCATGCTATGGGACTTGCAAAATTCAACAAAAGTATTCCTCAAATTCACAACTACTCAACTAGCACGACTTTGATATTATTACCTCCATATCTCAAAACAATGATCAAGCATCAAACTTCTCTTAGTATTCAATACTCTATATGAAAGTTTTTACTAATCTTAAATACCTAGCATATTAGGATTTTAAGCAAATTACCATGCTATTTAAGACTCTCAAAATAATCTAAGTGAAGCATGAGAGTTCATCTATTTCTTCAAAATAAAACTACCACCATGCTCTAAAAGATATAAGTGAAGCACTAGAGCATTAATGAGTAGTTGAATAATTATGCAACTATGTGAAGACTCACTAACATTTAATAATTTCAGATCTTGGTACTTTAATCAAAAAGCAAGCAAAGCAAAAGAAAATGACATCTAAGAATAGCAAACATCATGTGAAGAAGCAAAAACATAGGATCAACCGAAACTAACCGATAGTTGTTGAAGAAGAAAGGTGGGATGCCAACCAGGGCATCCCCAAGCTTAGATGCTTGAGACTTCTTGAAATATTATCTTGGGATGCCTTGGGCATCCCTAAGCTTGATCTTTTGCATCTCCTTAATTCCTCTCATATCATGGTCTCCCTAAATCTCAAAAGCTTCATCCACACAAAACTCAACAAGGACTCGTGATATAAGTTAGTATAAACCATTGCAAAAACCTTATCATACTCTACTGTAGCAAATCACTAAAATTATTATTCAACATTGCATACTAAATGCCTCTGCATATTTAATAGTCCTATCCTCAAATGGAATCATTAAAGAAGCAAACATATGCAAACAATGCAAACATAACAGCAATCTGCCTAAACAGGATAGTCTGTAAAGAATGCTGCAACATCCATACTTCCCTAGGTCCAAAAATTATGACACATCATAACTAGTACAATCATCATAACTAGTACAATCATCATAACAGCAATGGAGACATTTTCATCATAACTAGTACAATCATCATTAGTATCATGGATATTCAGAGAATTCATACTAACAACATTGCAATCATGCTCATCATTCAAAGATTTAGTGCCAAACATTTTATAGATTTCTTCTTCTAGCACTTGAGCACAATTATCCTTTCCATCATACTCATGAAAGATATTAAAAAGGTGAAGCGTATGAGACAAACTCAATTCCATTTTTATACTTTTCTTTTATAGACTAAACTAGTGATAAAACAAGAAACTAAAAGACTCGATTGCAAGATCTAAAGATATACCTTCAAGAACTCACCTCCCCGGCAACGGCGCCAGACATGAGGTTGATGTTTACTACATGACCTTGTTCTTGTAGACGTTGTTGGGCCTCCAAGTGCAGAGGTTTGTAGGACAGTAGCAAATTTCCCTCAAGTGGATGACCTAAGGTTTATCAATCCGTAGGAAGCGTAGGATGAAGATGGTCTCTCTCAAGCAACCCTGCAACTAAATAACAAAGAGTCTCTTGTGTCCCCAACACACCCAATACAATGGTAAATTGTATAGGTGCACTAGTTCGGCGAAGAGATGGTGATACAAGTGCAATATGGATGGTAGATAAAGGTATTTGTAATCTGAAATTATAAAAACAGCAAGGTAATGAATGATAAAAGTGAGTGTAAACGGTATTGCAATGTGTGGAAATAAGGCCTAGGGTTCATACTTTCGCTAGTGTAAGTTCCCTCAACAATACTAACATAATTGGATCACATAACTATCCCTCAACATGCAACAAAGAGTCACTCCAAAGTCACTAATAGAGGAGAACGAACGAAGAGATTATGGTAGGGTATGAAACCACCTCAAAGTTATTCTTTCCAACCAATCCGCTGGGCTATTCCTATAAGTGTCACAAACAGCCCTAGAGTTCGTACTAGAATAACACCTTAAGACACAAATCAACCAAAACCCTAATGTCATCTAGATACTCCAATGTCACCTCAAGTATCCGTGGGCATGATTATACGATATGCATCACACAATCTCAGATTCATCTATTCAACCAACACAAAGGACCTCAAAGAGTGCCCCAAAGTTTCTACCAGAGAATCACGACGAAAACGTGTGCCAACCCCTATGCATAGGTTCTTGGGCGGAACCCGCAAGTTGATCACCAAAACATACATCAAGTGGATCAAGTGGTATCCCATTGTCACCACAGATACGCACGATAAGACATACATCAAGTGTTCTCAAATCTTTAAAGACTCAATCCGATAAGATTACTTCAAGGGAAAACTCAATTCATTATAAGAGAGTAGAGGGGGGAAGAAACATCATAGGATCCAAATATAATAGCAAAGCTCGCGATACATCAAGATCGTATCACCTCAAGAACACGAGAGAGAGAGAGAGAGAGAGAGGGAGATCAAACACATAGCTACTGGTACATACCCTCAGCTCGAGGGAGAACTACTCCCTCCTCGTCATGGACAGCACCGGGATGATGAAGATGGACACCGGAGAGGGATTTCCCCCTCCGGCAGGGTGCCGGAACGGGTCTAGATTGGCTTTCGGTGGCTATGGAGTTTCTGGCGGCGGAACTCCCGATCTATTGTTCTCCCAGATGTTTTTAGGCTATATGGAGATATATAGGCGGAAGAAGTACGTCAGGGGGGCCACGAGGGGCTCACAAGGGTGGAGGGCGCGCCCCCTGCCTCGTGACCTCCTCGCAGATCCCCCGACGTGCACTCCAAGTCTTCTGGGCTTCTTTCCATCCAAAAATGAGTTTCGTGAAGTTTCAGGACAATTGGACTCCGTTAGATTTTCCTTTTCTTCAAAACCCTAAAACAGGGTATATACAGAAACTGACACTGGGCTCTGGATTAATAGGTTAGTCCCAAAAATGATATAAAAGTGTATAATAAAGCCCATAAACATTCAAAACAGTAAATAATATAGCATGGAGCAATTAAAAATTATAGATACGTTGGAGACGTATCACCGCACACGGAAAAGATCAACTTGTGTATCTTTGGGGTGCCCATTCCCCACATATATAAAGGGGACGATAGGAGGTCGGCCCTAGGAGGGGGCGCGCCATGGGGGGAGTCCTACATGGACTCCTAGTCCAAGTAGGATTCAGTCCCCCCCTTTCCTAGTCCAAGTAGGAGAAGAAGGGAAAGAGGAGAGAAGAGAAGGAAGGAGTGGGGCGCCGCCCCCTCCCCTTGTCCAATTCGGACTGGGCAAGGGGGCGCGCCACCTCTGGCCATCCCTCTCTCTTCTCCACTAAGGCCCATTAATCCCCCGGGGGGTTCCGGTAACCCCCGGTACTCCGGAAAATGCCCGAACCTATTCGAAACCATTCCGGTGACCAAACATAACCTTCCAATATATCAATCCTTATGTATCGACCATTTCAAGAGTCCTCGTCATGTTTGTGATCTCATCGGGGACTCCGAACAAACTTCGGTTCATCAAAACACGAAACTCATAATACAAATCGTCTTCGAATGTTAAGCGTGCGGACCGTACGAGTTCGAGAACTATGTAAACATGATCAAGACATATATCCGATCAATAACCAATAGCAGAACATGGATGCTCATATTGGCTCCTACATATTCTACGAAGATCTTTATCGGTCAAACTGCATAACAACATACATTGTTCCCTTTTTCATCGGTATGTTACTTGCCTGAGATTCGATCGTCGGTATCATCATACCTAGTTCAATGTCGTCACCGGCAAGTCTCTTTGCTCGGTCCATAATGCATTATCCCGTGGCTAACTCATTAGACACATTGCTTGCAAAGCTCATAGTGATGTGCATTACCGAGAGGGCCCAGAGATACCTCTCCGATACATGGAGTGACAAATCCTAATCTTGATCTATGCCCACTCAACAAACACCATCGGAGATACCTGTAGAGAATCTTTATAATCATCCAGTTACGTTGCGATGTTTGATAGCACATAAGGTCTTCCTCCGGTATTCGGGAGTTGCATAATCTCATAGTCTGAGGAACATGTATAAGTCAAGAAGAAAGCAATAGAAGAAAAAACAAAATGATCATTATGCTAACCTAACGGATGGGTCTTTTCCATCACATCATTCTCTAATGATGTGATCCCGTTCATCAAATGACAACACATGTCTATGGCTAGGAAAATCAACCATCTTTGATTAACGAGCTAGTCAAGTAGAGGCATATTAGGGATACTCTGTTTGTCTATGTATTCACACATGTACTAAGTTTCCGGTTAATACGATTCTAGCATGAATAATAAACATTTATGATGATATAAGTAAATATAAATAACAACTTTATTATTGCCTCTAGGGCATATTTCCTTCAAAGACCACATACATCTCATCAAAATATCGAACAAATACCAAATTCACATGATTACTTATAACAAGACTTCTCCCATGTTCTCAGGAATAAAAGTAACTACTCACAAAGCATGTTCATGTTAAAGATTAGAGGGGTATTGAATATCATTAAGGATCTGAACATATGATCTTCCACCAAATAAACCAACTAGCATCAACTACAAGGAGTAACCAACACTACTAGCAACCCACAGGTACCAATCTGAGATTTTGAGACAAAGATTGAATACAAGAGATAAACTAGGGTTTGAGAGGAGATGGTGATGGTGAACATGTTGATGAAGATTGACCCTCCCTCGATGAGAGGATCGTTGGTGATGACAATAGCTTCGATTTTCCCCTCCCATAGGGAAGTTTCCCCGGCAGAATAGCTCCACCGGAGCCCTAGATTGCTTCTGTGCAGGTTTCTCCTTGATATGGCGACGCTTCATCCCAAAAGCCTCCTTCTGATTTTTTCTAGGTAAACACCCTTCATATAGCAGAAGATGGACACCGGCGGCTGGCCAGGGGGCCCATAAGCTCGGGAGGCGTGCCCTAGGGGGTAGCGCACGCCCCCATGCTTGTGGCCACTTGGCGTGTCCCCTTATGTTGTTTCTTCGCCCAATATTTTTTATATATTGTAAACAAATTAAGGACAGTAAAACTGAACCACTTCCCAGCCCTCTCACGCCCTCTGCGATTTTGGCCGTCAGATCTCGTGTTTCAACCGTTTTCAGCCGTCTGATTGCTGCTAATCGCTACGTGGGCTAGCTATCCTGAGGGTGTCTACTCCCGTGGAAAAATCGGTGCAATGTGGTTAATTGGGCCTCCCTCCCGCAGAAAGCCCATCTAGCACCATTATCTGCAGCGCCCGTACAGCTCCTGTCGATCACTCTAAAAAAAATGTTCCTGTCGATCTCTCATCTCCCGAGTCCTCGACCTAGGTTTCGATGAGCCGCCGCCATCACCGACACCGCCGTAGACCGCGTCCTGGTCTGGCTTCTTAGCCCTTGTTCGCCGCACGACCCGGCAGCGCGTCCTCGCTTCTCCCTCCTCCGGTCCTCCTTCCTCCACATCCAGCGGGGCCTCCTCCCTATTCGCCCACGGCCTCCTGTACCTCGTCGCCGTCCGCCGGCTGCTCGCCCACCGCATCCTCGCCCAGCACCTCGTGTAGCCATATCCCAGAGCTTGAAGACGCCACCCGGTGCTGGCGCACTTATAATAGCCACGACGGCTGGCCATGAGGAGGAGGAGGAAACCCTCGGCCACGGATTCGAGCGCTTCGATGCTGCCATAGCCGTGGCCTCCGAGCATAAATGTTGAAAGCCACATAAATATCCAACACCAAGCTCCTCATGTGGGACTGCGCTCAGATGGACCTTGCTGCCACCGTCTCTTTAGGGGAACAGGTACATGCTCATGATTTTTTTATCCCCTCCTCTCCCCAATCCCTCTCCCAAAACTCACTTCCATTAGTGATTCAGCGTTGATCTGCAGTCAATATATATCAAAGATGATTTTCTTCTAATAATTGTGCAGGTCTGTGAAGGAAAGGAAAAGAAAAGGAATAAGCTGCAGTAAAATTTTGGTGAAGAACTTTTTTGCCTTACCTTGTGAACATGTTGGTCCTCAGATTTTGATTATTGATGATTTGTAGTTCATACATGTTTTTATATTCGATCACTTCATTTGTTCACATACTACTTGATGTTGCATACTCTACAGTCAAATCACCACTTTGAGAAGAAGAGGCCGGTGCAGACGCTCATGGACCAGCTCGGCCTGCAGGACCTGGCCAATACCGTGTCAAGTGTTGGTGCGTGTCCGCATGGACACCATCGACACACATAGGAACGGTTCGGTTCAGCAGCAGCAAGCACATCCAGCAGGTGCGACCTCCATGCTCGGGTGACAACAACGACCAGCATTGTAGAACGACAATCCGCTTCTACTCACCTTGCCTCTGCCCCCTTGCTACAGTTCCATGCTTTGATAATGCATTAATACAGCCATGCAGGGAAAACAAATAGGAAAATTGACGTTGCTCTCCACACGGAAGCCTACAATCATGAACTTTTCCAATTTTGCAAAGTTTGGAGATGATTGAAATCTGCATGCATAGAAGCATTTGAAGTAAATCAGGTTTGAATGGTAGGTACCATATGGTAGGAAATATGTTAGGTATGGTGGTCTTCCTGAGATGCATATTTCATCATAAGCTGCCCTGAAAGAAGTACTAATATGTAGTCTCAAGTAAGGGCTTACTCTTATGCAAGTAAAAGCTGGTCACAACATTCTAATTTGTGATGACCTGCAACAATATTCAAGAAAGAGAGAATCCACTCGAGTATTAACTGCACTGCTGCCTATTCAATCAAACCAATCATTGTTACCTCTAAATGTTTACATTATATGACATTTTGTGTCTACACTGCAAATAAGGAAGAGTTCAGCATGATTGAGCATTTGAGCATATTAAAGAAGTCCAACCGAGGTGCTTAATTCATTCTATATTTTTTTGGGTAATCATGAATTTCATCTTATGATCTGCACTAATAACAAATGCACCAGCTCAGATTTTATCCATCTACAGAACTACTCCCTCCGTTCCAAATTACTCGTCGCAGAAATGGATGTATGTAGAACTAAAATACATCTAGATACATCCATACCCACGACAAGTAATTCGGAACGGAGGGAGTATTAAAGTAAAGATAGCCTATTGTTGGGAAGAAATGCTAACATATTGGATTCTTATAGCATCATAGAGAGCAGGTGGGGCTCCCCAAGCCATGATAGCATGCAGCGTCAAGGGCCTACAGTTTTTTCCTTCAGTTCTTGCAACAGCAAGGTCATTGTCTACAACTATCTTTAATTTGTACATCTATTGGAAGAAAAATCTGAACTTACATCCCCTGCTAAGCCTGATATGGTGTTCCTGCACAGTTTGTAGATCTTGGTCAGTTTCTGCATGTTTTGTTGATTTTTTTTCTTCAACATTATACATGACCACATGCAGAATATAGATACAACTCTCAAGGTAATTTCTCTTTGTTATGTACTGCAAATTATTTTGTGTGATAAAGTAACCATTTGGAAAAATCAGAAGTCCACACGCTTGTCATAAAAAGATAACTACGAACCTTACTTCATATGTTATCGACAATGAAAGCAGTGGTTGAAGCTCATCTAGAACTGTGAAGTTTATCCTTGAGAAAAACTTGTGTCATCTGCCCAGCTGTTGTGGCGCTACTCATCCTTGTTTAGTTAGGCAACTAACCAATAATGTGTTGCTACTTGCTATGCACAAGATATATCCACTTTTGAAAAATGTGATGTTGCATTCTTGTGATCTGGCGTCTTCCTTTGGACTTGCATGATGTTGTAGTACCCTTAATTCTCTTATCTGTATTGTAGACCATTGCGAAATATATTATTCATGTTGCACTATTGCTCATGTGTTTAGAGTTTAGACAGAATATATGTGAACATGTTTAGCTGATGTGCTAAAAATGTTTGTGTTGATAATAACTGCTTATTCATCATATAAAATAAAAACACCATATGCCACTTAAATCCTAACAGGGGAAGCTATACTCAGATGGAAACAATTCATGTGCCTCTTTACATAGATAGCCATTTCTATTAATTATATCAAATTGAGTGGTTTTAGTGGACAGTATTAGAACCAGATTAGCGGCATAGATCGATACAATTATTTACACATATCTCTTAGAGATTTAAGATTTTTTTTAATCGAAGTTACTTGTGTGAGTTATTTGTTGTTAAAAGACTAATGTGATGATACACTTGTATGTATAGGGATGTATTTCTTTTTTTGCGGGAAATATGTTTACTGATGTAAACTTGCACCACACCCATGTAATACAAATATATGTGTACATGTACACTATACTAAATATCATACGGCCTTGTGTCTCCTAAGAGAAGCATTGCTATTTGTTAAGTATGGTGCGGAAATTCATGTTTATTTTCTTTTTATTATTCAGTTGCTCAGTTTCGTAACAAATGTACATCAAAGCTTGATATCTAACCTAAGTTGAGTTTGTCTGTCTGATTTGCGTCTTGGTTATCATGTGAGACTCCTATTTTCTTCATTACGATCTGCAATACTGTTGAATTCAATCTATTTTAGATTTTGGATTTTCCTAGGTTGTCTGATGACTTATTATTCTAGGATGAATAAATTAAAACCTTCATATTTCATGCCTATTTATGAATACATAAGTGAATTTTACTACCATTTTATTGAAAAAATAGACGGGCGCAGCAATGCGCGCCATCAATGGTCTAGTTCTCCTAAAGATTCCAGACATTTGTAGTTGTGTAGAATAGGTATCTCAGATTTGCTCCTTTCCGGTCTAGAATTCCAGAATTTCAGCTACCAGTATTCTCCCTCTTCATATAAATCTTATAAAATAAGAGAGAAAAGGCATACGAATTGTACCATAAAGTGAAATAAAATTCATAATGCAATAAATATCAACACAAAAACATGATGCAAAATCGATATATCATCACAAAACTTAGGGAATGAAGATAGTGACCTTAAACATGGTATGACGAATAATCTAAATACTAATGATAGACTTAGAACAAGCAATTCACGACAACCATAACTAAGTTCTAAGATAACATACCAATTCATGACCACTAGTGATAAAACTAGGTAACGTAGTTGATTTAAATAAACAACACTTAGAGCACGACATGACTTAATATATATAATACCCATGTAACATGCATGACTGAGAAGAAATATAGACACATATGTAAGATATCACTATATAATATATCAGCATGCTAAACAAAATGAAAATAAATAAAACATGAAATATTCCAATTAAATAAAACAAGTAAAGCTTATAGCAATTCACCACAATTCTACGCATCTCCAGAATTGGTACAAATAGATATCATACAACAAGTTGTAGACATTCTTATGAACGGTGAATATAAACAAAAGCTAGACACGAATCAGTAATTCAAGCAACACATATTATATACTTATACAATTTACACTAAGCCTAGATTAAACATGAAGATCGTACACATGGCAGTACTTCTAAAAAATTGGTACACAAGCATAAAAGAGAAATATATGGAGTACCACCAATTATCGCACCGAAGCAATGCGTTCAACTACTTTAACAATGTAAAACAAGGGTAAAATTAATCTAGTAGATATGTTACTTCCAACATTATGAAATAATTGGGAGCGACTCCTAGGCATCTCATGAGCATATGATAAATAACTTATTAACAAAGAGTTCACGGATCTACAACCACATTGGTTCATGCCCAAAATGACTATGCTAAAATCTATAATATGAACTTGATTAATAAAACAAATAATCTAACTCCACCATGGGTTTGCTATGCTCATAGTAAATGGTTCATCAATTGGATCATAGATCAACGATGAACAAAAATGATGGAAATATGCCTATAAAATTTGGTTCATGCGACGGATAGCATCGATGTGCCCAATGACAAAAATAGGAGGAACTATGACGATGTCTAGGAAATAGCATGAATGATGTTTAGAAGGTGTGCAATAGGAATTGGACAGAGGCTCACCTAGTTTGACAGAACGGTGCGATGACCTCGATGAACAGTGTAGACGGACATGTGGAATTGTTCACGTGTGGTCGACGAATCGTGTTCTTTCTTCCCTGAATGGATTCGTGGCATGTAGGAAAATCTTTTGGCGTAGTGTCACGGATGGAGATGCTTGGAGTCATTGGGGTCGAGCAACGACGTCGATGGTGCATCATTCTTTGGAGAGAGTTTCTAGAGCCATAGAGGAAGGGAGAGGGCAGAGTGCTATGTGATTTTGAAGAGGAGGTGGAGACGCATAGTATGGTGCCTACAGTTTTGGAAAGAAATGAGATTTGAGGGAAGTTAGCACTACAAAAAAGACACATCCATGACATTATGACGTGAACAATATTTTTTCTATCATGGCAATGACACTTCTATGATGATAATTGTGACAAAATACATATCATCAGGGTGGGATCCTACTTCTATGACAAAAAATCATGACATAAAATGGTCTTTTCATCCTGGGCGGGCTGGGGATGCACCTACCTGACATTCATTGAGTCCCCAATTACGGTGGGTCGTCGGGGCCGAGCGATACAGTGTGGTTTGCGTGTTTCTCTCTTGTACGCGCGCGTGGTGCGAGCCGTGTTGCTATAACTGAACTTGAGTGAGAGGCATTCACTTATTGAACCTGAGTGATCGCACTGCAACGTACTAAAGCCGATTGATCAATCCCTTCGCTGTTAACCGAACATGACCGACTACATCACTCCTAACTAAACCCGATCGTTGCTGCTACTTACTGAAGCCGATTGAACCGCCGTCCGCGATATAGCTAGTCGGTTGGGTTGCCTCTGGAAGAACAGTGCTTGTTCCTGCCACGTGTGCAATACGTAGATCGAGTCAAGACATGGTGAGTCCATCCGGTGGGGGTTGGATCAATAGGACCCCGGCCATGTATCGGCAGTTGCCGCTGGATAAACAGGAACCAATGGTAGTACGCGGTTGCCACTGGACGAACAGGACCCTAAGGAGGCTGTCACACACCCTAGCCGGTTGGGGGTGGAGGAACAGGACCCCATGGAGGCTCGTTGAAAAGTAGTCGATACATGCTGGATGAACAATAGCCCCGTGGATGAACGGTGTCTCGTGGATGCTGGAGGAAGTCGATAGTGGATGAATAGTAGCAGGTGTCAGCTTCTCTCGGAGCAGCCAACCAACTAGTGGTTGAGGCGGCGGTTATTTATAGCTAGGGAGCAGCCCGACATGATAAGACATAAATGCTCCTAATGATATGATCATTAGGTGGATAAGATATTTGGGACCTGACACGTAGCACAGCAACGGTTGGAAATTTGAGCTCTCAAATTCCTCAGGGCTATCATGCTCCTCACTGTATGCAATCCGCACTGGCGAATTACTAACTCCTCAGTCAGGACAAATTCTCAGAGACCAAAAGATCTTCGTCTCTATAACTGAAGAAATGACTGAACTGTATGACATTTCCAAAGGCTTCACTCGAAGGATTGGGTAGGTGTAGGCTTTGAGATGAGCATCACTTGGAAATTTTTCCTTAGTATTACCTCAACCCCCTTTAACAGTACGATGTTTCCTATGACTCAAGAAAGGAAAACGAAACTACAAAAACAAAAGTCTTCAAGCTTCATAATCCTCGCATCAATATCAATGTCTTCAAGGTCACACCAATTTCCTGATTTTCAAATTCTTTAGGAAAATCAAAGTCTTAAACTGAAGACATTCATTTTTAGGGGTCAACTTTCTATGAATATATCAAACTACTCAGAGACTTATAAGACCTATGTACACTCACAAACACATTAGTCCCTTAACATAAAAGTCTTCAATACACCAAAATCACTAAGGGGCACTAGATGCATTTATAGTCCCACATGTCAGCAAACCTCCAGGAGGAAGCACTTTGTTTTTTGCTTCTATATAACAAAAAATGAGGAACTTGCTTGCATAGGACCATGGACATGGTGGGTCCCTACTGTCATACTCTGCACTTACAGTCCTCTCTAGATTCCTCTTGTTTGTTGACCATGTTGACAACGCGAAAGGGTGGCACCACGGAGAGCACACCAAGGCACGTGATGGATGACGGCGAGGCCTCGGACTGGAACAAACGGGAGCCAGGGAAGATGCGGCAGTGAAGTCGCGGGCGAAGGGGAGTATGACGGTTGACTAGTTTAGGTGCGGGGTGGGGCTGACATCAGCATTAACGATTTAGGAGACGGTGGGGCGGTGATGCATTGTACTGAGGTGTAGCCAGCCGTGGGAGTCGGGGGCAGGTGGCCCCACCAGTGCTGGTTTGGTTTTGGCAGCTGGAGGAAGACGAGACTGAAGAAACATGATAGCCTGTAAAAGTAGCAGGAGTACTTAACAACCTTAACTGAAAGCAGTAGTAGTAGGAGTACATATACAGGTTCAACCGTACAAAGCATGGCTCGAACAATGCTACTTTGCCTTAAGTTAACCAATGGTGAGGCCACCAAGCCATAGGTGCCAGCCCGTGCATCCACAACTTTCTGAAAGCAGCTTCATCTCGCAATGTGGTCAAGAAATAGGATATCCACTTCAAAGCCATGGAAAAGCACGAACATAACCTTCTATCCTATTCTCCAAGATTGACGGGCCTACATTATTTGAGACCATCCATGAATAAGTATCTTTTCACCTCTAAGGAAATGGAGTAGGTCTACATAAACATCATGTTGTGACCAAGCGCAAGTCTGACCTGACCATGGCTAGGCATCTGTATATGAGCAATAAAACTGGGGAGTTTCTGTTTTAAGAAGATCACATTGTAAAACTATGTACAGGCAAGAGTTTATGAACAACATATATAATAGAAAACAACTCGTCCCATCAGTTTCTTGACACATTTGGACCTGTTCAACATGCGCAATAGTGGCACACATATCCTAGGTGGCCTTCCACCACTGATACGCCCCACAAGGTCCTGAAGTGTCAGCGTGGAAGCACGGTCACCTATGAGGCAGGGGTGCCCCTTTGTGGTTCGGCATGGGGATGGCTGCGTTGCACAAAGAGCAGAAGTAATAGGGGATAGTCCGACGATGGACAACACGCTTTTTACCCAGGTTCGTGCCGCTTTGCAGCGTAAAACCCTACTCTTGCTTTTGGTGGATTGATTTGGAGGTGGGCGAAGGCTCGACGCGTTCTGGCCCGGTAACGGTGCCTCAAGGGGAGAGCAACGTGAGCTTACAAGTGTATGGGGTCGAAGTGTTCGAACCCTTTGCTATGTTGCCTTGGGCCTCCTTTTATAGGTTAAGCGGTGACCGCAATGGCAAAACAGTCATTTGGGTGTGAGTAGATAGCTAACGGTGCTATCATACCTGTAACAGCCTGATTTTTGGCCGTTTCTTTTTCTTTTGATTTTCTGAGGTTATTGCCTGGGTTTTCTTTTTCCGTGGTTTGGTGGTCTGGAAACTAAAGAAGATGAACTCTTCTTTGCTTCCAGAGTGGCTTGTCATACCCAAATCCTTCCCTACTTCCATTTTCATCCTAGCCCAAATCCCAATATTCTTTTTATTGGGGATATTCCTTTTCTATTAAAGGAATAACTAAATTTGCCTAGGTTGTGAAGCAACCTATATTTCCATCACTCCTCAAATTCCCAAATAATTCTCATAAACAGTTTGGGTCATATATTTCTGACATATGGCAAAATATTTCATTGGCCATGTTTCCCATCATCCTCAAATAAATCATTTCCTATTCTGTACTAAATGGAAGATTGTGAAGCAAGTGCCATTTATATTTGCCCAATTGACTCCAAACTTCTTGAAAATCTTTTCCTATCCAAATAATTGCCTCATGACAAATTTCAACTTAATTTGCCTAGTAAATATTCCTGAGAAATTTTTCAAAGTTCCTGTCTGAGGGAATTGGTTGTGAAGGAAGTTGGTGCATGATAGTTTCATCATGTTACATGCTAGTCTCATCATGTTCATATGTTTATGCCATGCTCGTATTGTTCTAGCTGTATCATGTTTTACATGCCAAGTTGTTCTGATAGTATCGTGTTCATCATTGCATAATAATCTGTAATTGCCATGCTATTGTTTTCTTGATTGCTTTGGTTGCTGTGAGCTTGCAAGTACATTCAATGTACTGACCTGGCGTGTCATGCCAGATTGCCGGTCATGCCAGATTTGATTGCTTGTTTGCCGTGGATTCCTTGTTTGCGAGCTAGGATAAGTGTTCTAGCCAGAGTCCTGTGGAGTGGAGTTCACCACCGCCGACATTTTTCCGCTGCCAGGAGTTATCCCGCTGCATCGTGTTGTTCTGCTGCTTGCATGGAGCAACCGTGGCAGGCGTAGTGTTGCCGTGCCGATGTAATCCCCCTGTACCCATATAGATTGTAATAAAGAGCTGAGTTGTTCTATGCTAAGCAGTGCCGTATTCCAGAAGAATTCTCCTCGATCTCTGGGCTGGAATACGGGGCGTTCCGGTTTCTCTAAAGAGTATATGAGCAGACCGAAGTACCAAAAGTTGCAGTTTTTAAATTCTTTAGGTTGAAGTGGAGTTTAGGCACAAGTTGAACAAACACAATACATATCAAGCAAGCATGCAAAGAGTATATGAGCAGCGGAAAGTAAAGCATGCAACTTGCAAGAATGTAAAGAGATGGGATTGGTGTGTGCAAACGCAATTTGGAGACACAGATGTTTTTGTCGTGGTTCTGATAGGTGGTGCTATCGTACATCCACGTTGATGGAGACTTCAACCCACGAAGGGTAATGCCTAAGCGAGTCCACGGAGGGATCCACCCATGAAGGGTCCACAAAGAAGCAGCCTTGTCTATCCCACCATGGCCATCACCCATGAAGGACTTGCCTCACTAGCGGTAGATCTTCACGTAGTAGGTGATCTCCTTGCCCTTACAAACACCTTGGTTCAACTCCACAATCTTGTCGGAGGCTCCCAAGTGACACCTAGCCAATCTAGGAGACACCACTCTCCAAGAAGTAACAAATGGTGTGTTGATGATGAACTCCTTGCTCTTGTGCTTCAAATGTTAGTCTCCCCGACACTCAACTCTCTCTCACAGGATTTGGATTTGGTGGAAAGAAGATTTGAGTGGAAAGCAAGTTGGGGAAGGCTAGAGATCAAGATTCATATGGTAGGAATGGAATATCTTGGTCTCAACACAAGTGTAGGTGGTTATCTCTCAGAAAAAGTAAGTTGGAAGTGTAGGTTCATTCTGATGGCTCTCTCTTCGAATGAAGAGGTGGTGGAGGGGTATATATAGCCTCCACACAAAATCTAACCGTTACACATAACTTCTCAAACTCGGTGGGACCGAATGGTTAAACTCGGTCGAACTGATTCAGCAAAGCTAGTGACCGTTAGGGTTTTCGGTGGGACCGACATGCAACTCGGTAGGACCGATATGGTTAGGGTTAGGGCATAACGTAATCTCGGAGAGACCGATTACACAAACTCGGTGGGACCGATTTTGGTAATAGGATAACCAGAGAGTTGGTCAGGTAAACTCGGTGGGACCGATTCGATCATTTCGATGAGACCGAAATGTTACAAAAGGGAAACAGAGAGTTTACATTGCAATCTCGGTGGGACCGATCGCAAGTTTCGGTGAGACCGAAAGTATTGCAATAGGCAACAGAGAGTTTGCAATCCAATCTTGGTGAGACCGATTTGCCTAGGGTTTGTGGCAGTGGTTATGACATTTGAAACTCGGTGGCGCCGGATAGGAAGAATCGGCAGGGCCGAGTTTGACTTTTGGTTTAGGTCATATGTGGATGTGAGAAAGTAGTTGAGGGCTTTGGAGCATATCACTAAGCATTTGAGCAAGAGCCTCATTAAGCAACACCTCATCCCTCCTTGATAGTATTGGCTTTTCCTATAGACTCAATGTGATCTTGGATCACTAAAATAGAAAATGTAGAGTCTTGAGCTTTGAGCTTGAGCCAATCCTTTGTCCTTAGCATCTTGAAGGGCTTTCACATCCTCTAGTCCATGCCACTTCACTGTTGAACTTATCTGAAACATACTAGATAAAAATGGTAGTCCAACAAGAGATATGTTGACAATAATTACCAAAACCACATAGGGAGCACTTGTGCATTCAATCTCCCCCTTTTTGGTAATTGATGACAACATACACCAAAGCTTTAGATCAAGATATTAAGAGTAGTAAGTAAAGCTTTGGAGAGACATGCAACTTGCATAGGCTCCCCCTACATGTATGTAATCATGTGAATATGGAATATAGGAGCATGCGAATTAATAAACATGACTGAGTAAGCAATGTGTCTCATGTATCTTGCCTATATGCATCAGAGAAAATGATGAAAATATGAGAAATGTACCTTCATGCTCACGAGTCCTTCTTGCAAACAGTACGTACATCAGCAAGAAATTCTCATTCACATGACTGTGATGCATATACTTACCTTGTGGTCTTGAGTTGGCTTAGGATGGGATGAACCTGCATAAACAAGGTTAGATAACACAGATACACCTACTGGCCAGAGCAAACAAGAGATACCACAAGAGTACCAAGACTGGGATGACATGTAGAGTGAGTACTAAGTACCACATTGGATAAAGACATGTCACCAAAGGTAAAGATATGCAATAAATTCAAGGATTTCCTTCCCTTAGATGTCTTGCTCCTCTGAATCCAACATGGGATATTTGGAGAAGATAGGGAACAGAAAATCAGAGCAAAAACAGAGCTCAAAGGAAATAAACAAAGCTAATGCAATCGAGCAAATATGAACATGTCTTTCCCCTCTTGAAGACACGTGACTTCTCTCGTCTTGAACACCAAGCATCCGGGGTCTCTTTCTTCCCTAGAGTATTCTCTCCCCCTATAGATATGATTAAGCTTTGATGTGATGATCTCTCTCTCCCCCTTTGACATCAATTTCCAAGAAGGGTTCTTTTGGATTTTTTGTCATGATGGGTTTGGTCCTTGAGTCACAGAACAAAGCAGCAATTTGAGTAGGATGCTGGTCGAGGAGAAGATTCATTGAGTGAAGCTGGATCAAAAAGAATTCAGAAACAAGTGGCAAGATGTTTTTCCTGCAGTGAAATCGCTAGCACCGAGTTTGGTGCCTCGGTGGCACCGAAAGGGTTCGGTTGGACCGAAGTAAACAGCCCGGTGTGACCAAGTTCATCGCAGAGAAAACACTTGTCACCTCAGCTCACTAGACAAGTACGATCTCACAAGGATTTGCAAGGAATTTAATGCAAAAAATGCAGAACAGAAAATAAAAGAGAAGAAACTAAAAAGAACCTAGATGAAGTTTTTTTGAAGAGGGAAACAAATATGCATGAGACAAATGCAAGAGCACAGAAAAGAACACAAGAGAACTTCATCTAGAATTGGGCGGTGACAAAGTCACCTATGTTAGAGTATATTGAGTTAGGAGTCAAGTGAGATCACTTGATCTTTGGTCATACTCATCGTTTAAGCTCAAAATGGGGTTACCATTTTTCGTTAAAGCATCTTGATGTATTCACATCTTGTTGAGTTGCTTTATCCCATGACTTGGAGTAAAGCTTCTCTAAGATGGAATAACATACCTTGGGTGGTGGTGTTGATCATGATCATGTAGTTGAACTTGTGTGGGTTGCTCAAGGTTGATGTAGCTCATCAAGAGTTGGGAGCATCACTTGAAGTTTGAGTTCATCTACCTACATGGGTTAGTTTTTGCACGGAAGAGCACTTGTGTATCCAAAATGACAATCATGATAGAATTTGTCAAAGGATATGTTTGAATGGTTGTGTGCTTCCTTGCCTTCATCCACCATTGTGTAACGACTTGGTGATATAGAAATTGCTCAAGATGTGAGTGAGTTGCAATCTCATAGATTTCGATTCATCCAAGTACCTACACGGGTTAGATAGCATGCACGGTGCAAATATATCCAAGACATAAGATAGTCAACATAAGAGAAATATCAAGGACTAGTCATAGGCTCATGCCTTGCATGTATTAAATGGAGTTCCTAATCCAAGTTTGAAGCATAAATAATGTTCAATTCACCTCTTAACCTACAAAACACTTTCTTATCAAGTGGTTTGGTAAATACATCCGCCAATTGCTTATCGGTGCGAACATGCTTAAGATTAATGTCCCCGTTGGCAACATGATCTCGTATGAAATGATGACGAACTTCAATATGCTTAGTTCAAGAATGTTGCACGGGATTGTGAGCAATATTAATGGCACTTTCATTGCCACAAAGTAATGGAACATGTTTCACATATATCACATAATCTTTAAGAGTTTGGGTTATTGAAAGTAATTGAGCACAACATGATACAGCGACAATGTTACATGCTAGTCTCATCATGTTCATATGTTTATGCCATGCTCGTATTGTTCTAGCTGTATCATGTTTTGCATGCCAAGTTGTTCTGATAGTATCGTGTTCATCATTGCATAATAATCTGTAATTGCCATGCAATTGTTTTCTTGATTGCTTTGGTTGCTGTGAGCTTGCAAGTACATTCAATGTACTGACCTGGCATGTCATGCCAGATTGCCGGTCATGCCAGATTTGATTGCTTATTTGCCGTGGATTCCTTGTTTGCGAGCTAGGATAAGCATTCCGGCCAGAGTCCTGTGGAGTGGAGTTCACCAACGCTGATGTTTTTCCGATGCCAGGAGTTATCCCGCTGCATCGTGTTGTTCTGCTGCTTGCATGGAGAAACTGTGCCAGGCGTAGTGTTGCCGTGCCGATGTAATCCCCTTGTACCCATATAGATTGTAATAAAGAGCTGAGTTGTTCTATGCTAAGCAGTGCCATATTCCAGAAGACTTCTCCTCGATCTCTGGGCTGGAATACAGGGCGTTCCGGTTTCTCTAAAGAGTATATGAGCAGACCGAAGTACCAAAAGTTGTAGTTTTTAAATTCTTTAGGTTGAAGTGGATATTAGGTACAAGTTTAACAAACACAATACATATCAAGCAAGCATGCAAAGAGTATATGAGCAGCGGAAAGTAAAGCATGCAACTTGCAAGAATGTAAAGAGATGGGATTGGTGTGTGCAAACGCAATTTGGAGACACGGATGTTTTGTCATGGTTCTGATAGGTGGTGCTATCGTACATCCACGTTGATGGAGACTTCAACCCACAAAGGATAACGCCTGAGCGAGTCCACGGAGGGCTCCACCCATGAAGGGTCCACGAAGAAGGAACCTTGTCTATCCCACCATGGCCATCGCCCACGAAGGACTTGCCTCACTAGCGGTAGATCTTCACATAGTAGGCGATCTCCTTGCCCTTACAAACACCTTGGTTCAACTCCACAATCTTGTCGGAGGCTCCCAAGTGACACCTAGCCAATCTAGGAGACACCACTCTCCAAGAAGTAACAAATGGTGTGTTGATGATGAACTCCTTGCTCTTGTGCTTCAAATGATAGTCTCCCCAACACTCAACTCTCTCTCACAGGATTTGGATTTGGTGGAAAGAAGATTTGAGTGGAAAGCAACTTGGGGAAGGCTAGAGATCAAGATTCATATGGTAGGAATGGGATATCTTGGTCTCAACACAAGTGTAGGTGGTTCTCTCTTAGAAAAAGTAAGTTGGAAGTGTAGGTTCGTTCTGATGGCTCTCTCTTCGAATGAAGAGGTGGTGGAGGGGTATATATAGCCTCCACACAAAATCTAACCGTTACACAGAACTTCCCAAACTCGGTGGGACCGAATGGTTAAACTCGGTCGGACCGATTCAGCAAAGCTAGTGACCGTTAGGGTTTTTGGTGGGACCGACATGCAACTCGGTAGGACCGACATGGTTAGGGTTAGGGCATAATGTAATCTCGGAGAGACCGATTACACAAACTCGGTGGGACTGATTTTGGTAATAGGATAACCAGAGAATTGGTCAGGTAAACTCGGTGGGATCGATTCGATCATTTCGGTGAGACCGAAATGTTACAAAAGGGAAACAGAGAGTTTACATTGCAATCTCGGTGGGACCGATCGCAAGTTTCGGTGAGACCGAAAGTATTGCAATAGGCAACAGAGAGTTTGCAATCCCATCTCAGTGAGACCGATTTGCCTAGGGTTTGTGGCAGTGGTTATGACATTTGAAACTCGGTGGCGCTGGATAGGAAGAATCGGTGGGGCCGAGTTTGACTTTTGGTTTAGGTCATATGTCGATGTGAGAAAGTAGTTGAGTGCTTTGGAGCATATCACTAAGCATTTGAGCAAGAGCCTCATTAAGCAACACCTCATCCTTCCTTGATAGTATTGGCTTTTCCTATAGACTCAATGTGATCTTGGATCACTAAAATAGAAAATGTAGAGTCTTGAGCTTTAAGCTTGAGCCTATCCTTTGTCCTTAGCATCTTGAAGGGGTTTCACATCCTCTAGTCCATGCCACTTCACTGTTGAACTTATCTGAAACATACTAGATAAAAATATTAGTCCAACAAGAGATATGTTAACATTAATTGCCAAAACCACCTAGGGAGCACTTGTGCATTCAATCTCCGCCTTTTTGGTAATTGATGACAACATACACCAAAGCTTTAGATCAAGATATTAAGAGTAGTAATTAAAGCTTTGGAAAGACATGTAACTTGCATAGGCTCCCCCTACATGTATGCAATCATGTGAATATGGAATATAGGAGCATGTGAATGCATAAACATGACAGAGTAAGCAATGTGTTACATGTATCTTGGCTATATGCATCAGAGAAAATGATGAAAATATGAGAAATGTACCTTCATGCTCATGAGTCCTTCTTGCAAACAGTATGTACATCAACAAGAAATTCTCATTCACATGACTGTGATGCATATACTTACCTTGTGGTGTTGAGTTGGCTTAGGATGGGATGAACCTGCAGAAACAAGGTTAGATAACACAGATACACCTACTGGCCAGAGCAAACAAGAGAGACCACAAGAGTACCAAGACTGGGATGACATGTAGAGTGAGTACTAATACCACATTGGATAAAGACATGTCCCCAAAGGTAAAGATATGCAATAAATTCAAGGATTTCCTTCCCTTAGATGCCTTGCTCCCCCTGAATCTAACAAGGGATATTTGGAGAAGACAGGGAACAGAAAATCAGAGCAAAAACAGAGCTCAAAGGAAATAAACAGACCTAATGCAATCGAGCAAATATGAACATGTCTTTCCCCTCTTGAAGACACGTGACTTCTCTCGTCTTGAACACCAAGTATCTGGGGTCTCTTTCTTACGTAGAGTATTCTCTCCCCCTATATATATGATTAAGCTTTGATGTGATGATCTCTCTCCCCCTTTGACATCAATTTCCAAGAAGGTTTCTTCTGGATTTTTTGTCATGATGGGTTTGGTCCTTGAGTCACAGAACAAAGCAGCAATTTGAGTAGGATGCTGGTCGAGGAGAAGATTCATTGAGTGAAGCTGGATCAAAAAGAATTCAGAAACAAGTGGCAAGATGTTTTTCCTGTAGTGAAATCGGTAGCAACGAGTTTGGTGCTTCGGTGGCACCGAAAGGGTATGGTTGGACCGAAGTAAACAGCCCGGTGTGAACGAGTTCATCGCAGAGAAAACACTTGTCACCTCAGCTCACTAGACAAGTACGATCTCACAAGGATTTGCAAGGATTTAATGCAGAACAGAAAATAAAAGAGAAGAAACTAAAAAGAATCTAGATGAAGTTTTTTTTAAGAGGGAAACAAATATGCATGAGACAAATGCAAGAGCACAGAAAAGAACACAAGAGAACTTCATCTAGAATTGGGCGGTGACAAAGTTACCTATGTTAGAGTATATTGATTTAGGAGTCAAGTGAGATCACTTGATCTTTGGTCATACTCATCGTTTAAGCTCAAAATGGGGCTACCATTTTTCGTTAAAGCATCTTGATGTATTCACATCTTGTTGAGTTGCTTTATCCCATGACTTGGAGTAAAGCTTCTCTAAGATGGAATAACATACCTTGGGTGGTGGTGTTGATCATGATCACGTAGTTGAACTTGTGTGGGTTGCTCAAGATTGATGTAGCTCATCAAGAGTTGGGAGCATCACTTGAAGTTTGAGTTCATCTACCTACATGGGTTAGTTTTTGCACGGAAGAGCACTTGTGTATCCAAAATGACAATCATGATGGAATTTGTCAAAGGATATGTTTGAATGGTTGTGTGCTTCCTTATCTTCATCCACCATTGTGTAGCGACTTGGTGATATAGAAATTGCTCAAGATGTGAGTGAGTTGCAATCTCATAGATTTTGATTCATCCAAGTACCTACATGGGTTAGATAGCATGCAAGGTGCAAATATATCCAAGACATAAGATAGTCAACATAAGAGAAATATCAAGGATTAGTCATAGGCTCATGCCTTGCATGTATTAAATGGAGTTCCTACTCCAAGTTTGAAGCATCAATAATGTTCAATTCACCTCTTAACCTGCAAAACACTTTCTCATCAAGTGGTTTGGTAAATATATCCACCAATTGCTTATCGGTGCGAACATGCTTAAGATTAATGTCCCCTTTGGCAACATGATCTCGTATGAAATGATGACGAACTTCAATATGCTTAGTTCGAGAATGTTGCATGGGATTGTGAGCAATCTTAATGGCACTTTCATTGTCACAAAGTAATGGAACATGTTTCACATATATCACATAATCTTTAAGAGTTTGGGTCATCCAAAGTAATTGAGCACAACATGATCCAGCGGCAATGTATTCCGCTTCGGCGGTGGATAAGGATACCAAGTTTTGTTTCTTGGAAGACCAAGACACAAGAGATCTACCAAGAAATTGGCAAGTAACCGAAGTGGACTTTCTATCAACCTTGTCACCGGCATAGTCCGAGTCGGAGTAGCCAACAAGATCAAAGGAGTCCCTCTTTGGATACTGATGTCTACTACACAACCTTCTTCTTGTAGACGTTGTTGGGCCTCCAAGTGCAGAGGTTTGTAGGACAGTAGCAAATTTCCCTCAAGTGGATGACCTAAGGTTTATCAATCCGTAGGAGGCATAGGATGAAGATGGTCTCTCTCAAGCAACCCTGCAACCAAATAACAAAGAGTCTCTTGTGTCCCCAACACACCCAATACAATGGTAAATTGTATAGGTGCACTAGTTCGGCGAAGAGATGGTGATACAAGTGGTATATGGATAGTAGATAAAGGTATTTGTAATCTGAAATTATAAAAACAGCAAGGTAACTAATGGTAAAAGTGAGCGTAAACGTTATTGCAATGCTAGGAAACAAGGCCTAGGGTTCATACTTTCACTAGTGTAAGTCCTCTCAACAATACTAACATAATTGGATCACATAACTATCCCTCAACATGCAACAAAGAGTCACTCCAAAGTCACTAATAGCGGAGAACGAACGAAGAGATTATGGTAGGGTACGAAACCACCTCAAAGTTATTCTTTCCAATTAATCCATTGGGCTATTCCTATAAGTGTCACAAATAGCCCTAGAGTTTGTACTAGAATAACACCTTAAGACACAAATCAACCAAAACCCTAATGTCACCTAGATACTCCAATGTCACCTCAAGTACCCGTGGGTATGATTATACGATATGCATCACACAATCTCATATTCATCTATTCAACCAACACATAGGACCTCAAAGAGTGCCCCAAAGTTCTACCGGAGAATCACGACGAAAACGTGTGCCAACCCCTATGCATAGGTTCATGGGAAGAACCCGCAAGTTGATCACCAAAACATACATCAAGTGAATCACGTGGTGTCCCATTGTCACCACAGATACACACGGCAAGACATACATCAAGTGTTCTCAAATCTTTAAAGACTCAATCCGATGAGATAACTCCAAAGGGGAAACTCAATTCATTACAAGAGAGAAGAGGGGGAGGAGAAACATAAGATCCAACTATAATAGCAAAGCTCGCGATACATCAAGATCGTGCCAAATCAAGAACACGAGAGAGAGAGATCAAACACATAGCTACTGGTACATACCCTCAGCCCCGAGGGAGAACTACTCCCTCCTCGTCATGGAGAGCACCGGGATGATGAAGATGGCCACCGGAGAGAGATTGCCCCCTCCGGCAGGGTGCCAGAACGGGTCTAGATTGGCTTTCGGTGGCTACACAGGCTTCTGGTAGCGGAACTCCCGATCTATTCTCTTTTCTGGAAGTTTTAGGATACGTGGGTATATGTGGGTGAAAGGAGTACGTCGGTGGACCGAAGGGGGGCCACGAGGCACCTCCTTCATCTTCTGACGTAGGGTCCAAGTCTATCCGGTAGGTTTCCTTCCAAAAACAACTTCTCTAGTTGATTTCGTTCCGTTTCGACTCCATTTGATATTCCTTTTCTTCGAAACACTGAAATAGGCATAAAACAACAAATCTGGACCGGGCCTCCGGTTAATAGGTTAGTCCCAAAAGTAACATAAAAGTGGATAATAAAGCCCAATATTTCCCAAAACAGTAGATAATATAGCATGGAGCAATCAAAAATTATAGATACGTTGGAGACGTATCAGATACCAAATGCCAAAATTTGGTGTATGGATTAAGTATCTCACTATCCTTTTCACGGCCTTAAGATGACATTCTTTGGGAGCGGCTTGATATCGTGCACACATGCACACACTTAGCATAATATTGGGGCATGAAGCACATAGATATAACAATGAACCAATCATAGAGCGATAAACCTTTTGATCAACCGGTTCACCATCTTTGGTTAAATCAAGATGTTCACTAGTAGTCATGGGTGTAGTCATACCTTTGCATTCTTGCATATTGAACTTCTTGAATAAGTCCTTGGTGTACTTCGTTTGAGATACAAAGGTGCCTTCCTTAGTTTTCTTGATTTGCAAACCGAGAAAGAATTTGAGTTCACTCATCATCGACATCTCAAACTTCTCTGACATTAGCTTTCCAAACTTTTCACTAAAATGAGGGTTAGTTGATCCAAATATAATATCATCGACATAAATTTGGCACACAAATAGTTCTCCATTAACTCTTTTAGTAAAAAGAGTAGAATCTATTTTCCAATTTCAAAGCCTTTTTCAATAAGAAACTTGGTCAAGCATTTATACCATGCTCTAGGAGCTTGTTTAAGACCATAAAGAGCTTTGTGAAGTTTGTAAACATGATTAGGTTTCTTAGGATTGACAAATCCGGGAGGTTTCTTAACATAAAATTCCTCCTCTATTTCACCATTCAGAAAAGCACTTATAATGTCCATTTGGTACAAGGTGATATCATGATGATTAGCATAGGCAACTAAGATGCGAATGGACTCAAGTCTAGCAACGGGGGCATATGTCTCACCATAGTCCATACCTTCGACTTGAGTGTAGCCTTGGGCGACTAGGCATGCTTTGTTGTGGACGACTTGACCATCTTCATCTTGCTTGTTGCGAAACACCCATTTGGTACCAATGATGTTGTGGTTGTTGTCGGGCTTTTCAACCAATGTCCACATTTGATTTCTCTCAAAGTTGTGTAGCTCTTCATGCATAGCGTTTATCCAATCCGGATCTTCCAATGCTTCTGCAACCTTCATAGGTTCAATGCGAGAGATGAATGAATAGTGTTCACAAAAGTTAGCTAAACGAGTTTTTGAGCGAGTGATTCTCCCAGTTTGGATATCATTGTATATTTGCTCGACGGGATGATCTTTAGCAATTCTTGCTCGAACTCGTGAAAGCTTTTGCTTAGATCTTGGTTGAACATCTTCTTCATCTTGTTCTTCTTCTTGGCCTTCTTCGTTGTTGATGTTGTCGTTCTCTTGTCGTGGTGGAGAAGGAGGTTGTTGGCGTTCATCTTGGTGCACTTCCTCGTTTCCTTCATCTTCATGTGTCCCACTTGTGGATGCTTCCGTATCAACTCTTGGTTCACCTTGTCGTGAGGTAGAAGCTTCCACTTGGATGGATGAGGTACTCTCCTTCACCTCCGTTGGACGAATCTTGCCAATAGACAAGTCTTGGATTGCTTCCGAAGGGTCTTTGTCTCCTACATCAATTGGCAATTGCTCTACTTGCGAGCCGTTAGATTCATCAAACTTCACATCTACCGTCTCTTCAACCTTTCGGGTGAAATTGTTGTAGACACGGTAAGTGTGAGAGTTTGAGCCATAACCAAGTAGGAAACCTTCATGAGATTTGGGAGCAAGAATGTAGCACTTTGAGCCATAACCAAGTAGGAAACCTTCGTGCTTATCAAGAATGTAGCACTTTGAGCCAAATACTCGAAAGTATACAACTTGGGGTTTGTTACCGGTGAGGAGCTCGTATGCTATCTTGCTGAGTAGCTTGTGAAGATACAAGCGATTTGTAGCATGACAAGCTGTCTCAACCGCTTCCGCCCAAAAGTGTTTTGGCTTCTTGTACTCATCAAGCATCATTCTTGCCATTTCGATGAGTGTCCGGTTCTTCCTCTCAACAACTCCATTCTGTTGAGGTGTGTACGTAGCCGAGAACTCATGTGAAATCCCTTCTTCGTCAAGAAAGGTATCCACATTTGCATTCTTGAACTCCGTTCTGTTGTTGCTTCGAACCTTCTTGATCTTCACGTCAAATTGATTTTGGGCCTTCCTAGCGAAGTTTTTGAAGATCTTTTGGACCTGCGATTTATCATCGAGAAAGAACACCCACGTAAATCTTGAAAAATCATCAACTATAACTAGACCAAAAGAATTTCCACCGAGACTTTTGTGAGTGTTAGGACCAAAAAGATCCATGTGAAGTAGCTCGAGTGGCCTCCTTGTGGTCATGATGTTCTTCACGGGATGCCTTCCTCCAACCTGTTTACCTGCTTGACAAGCACTGCAAAGTCTATCCTTATCAAATATGACATCGTTAACGCCAAGGATATGATTTCCTTTAATAAGCTTGTCAAGGTTTCGCATACCAACATGACCTAATCGTCTATGCCATAACCAACCTTTAAAAGATTTAGCAATTAAGCAAGTTCTAGGTTGAGACTTTTTAGTGAAATCAACAATGTAAAGATCACCTCTATGTATTCTGGTAAAGACCATTTTATGATTGTCTCTACGAAACACTTGGCAATCTACTTCAGTGAATAAAACATTGAAACCGAAATGAGCAAGTCTAGATACTAAAAGTAAATTGTACCCAAGAGATTCAACGAGCATGACATTTTGTATGGAGCTATCATGTGAGATGGCCACCTTACCGAGGCCAACCACCTTACCCTTTGAGTTATCACCAAAGGTGACATACTTTCGAGGGCCATCATTTTCAGCAAGCTCACGAAACATATCTTTATCTCCGGTCATATGATCAGTACATCCACTATCAAGGACCCATTCCTTTCCTCCGGCCATGTAGCCGCAAAGATTTTCCATAAGACCAAAGTGTCTCATCGCATCATCAAGGTCATAGTCACTATCATCAACCTCATCATAGTTTCCATGTTCAACATCATCTTGTGATTGATCAACTCCTAGAGAGGGTAATTCATTAGATAAATGATCATTTCTATAGTTATCTTTATGAATTCTAATAGCTCTGGAAATGATATTGCTAATGATTCCAACATCTCCTTTGGCACTCATAAGATTAGTAAGCTCAAATAAGTAGTCACCAAATTTGGGATCATTGGAACTCATCTTAATCAAGGCAATAGACTTACGGAGGATTTCATCTAGATCTTTCAAGGAATAATTTGGAAAGAGTTCCTCAAGAAATTTCCATATGGTGTAGGCACACTTAAGAGTAGGCAAACATCCAATCAAGTTTCTAGGCAAGCCTCTAGTGATAAGATTAACATTTCTAAGATTGCGAATCATGTCAATTGACTCATCAAGGGTAGGATGCATGGGATCAACATGAGGTGCACAAGGGCTAGCAATATACTTGCTTAAATGATATTCATTGAAAATCTCAAGCATTTCTTTTTTCCACTAATGAAAATATTCTCCATCAAGAATAGGCACTCTACGTCTAAGACTCCCCAAACTAGACTCATCCATCTTCCTCCAATGGTGTTTAAACCAAGGCAATGGAGACCAAAGCTTTGATACCAATTGAAAGGATCGAGAAGATGTGTCTAGAGGGGGGGGGGTGATTAGACACTAAGTACCAAAAGTTGCAGTTTTTAAATTCTTTAGGTTGAAGTGGAGTTTAGGCACAAGTTTAACAAACACAACATATATCAAGCAAATATGGAAAGAGTATATGAGCAGCGGAAAGTAAAGCATGCAACTTGCAAGAATGTAAAGAGATGGGATTGGAGTGTGCAAATGCAATTTGGAGACACGGATGTTTTTGTCGTGGTTCCAATAGGTGGTGCTATCGTACATCCATGTTGATGGAGACTTCAACCCACGAAGGGTAACGGCTGCACGAGTCCACAGAGGGCTCCACCCATGAAGGGTCCACGAAGAAGCAACCTTGTCTATCCCACCATGGCCATCACCCACAAAGGACTTGCCTCACTAGCGGTAGATCTTCACGAAGTAGGCGATCTCCTTGCCCTTACAAACACCTTGGTTCAACTCCACAATCTTGTCGGAGGCTCCCAAGTGACACCTAGCCAATCTAGGAGACACCACTCTCCAAGAAGTAACAAATGGTGCGTTGATGATGAACTCCTTGCTCTTGTGCTTCAAATGATAGTCTCCCCAACACTCAACTCTCTCTCACAGGATTTGGATTTGGTGGAAAGAAGATTTGAGTGGAAAGCAACTTGGGGAAGGCTAGAGATCAAGATTCATATGGTAGGAATGGAATATCTTGGTCTCAACACAAGTGTAGGTGGTTCCCTCTCAGAAAAAGTAAGTCGGAAGTGTAGGTTCGTTCTGATGGTTCTCTCTTCGAATGAAGAGGTGGTGGAGGGGTATATATAGCCTCCACACGAAATCTAACCGTTACACATAACTTCCCAAACTCGGTGGGACCGAATGGTTAAACTCGGTCGGGCTGATTCAGCAAAGCTAGTGACCGTTAGGGTTTTTGGTGGGACCGACATGCAACTCGGTAGGACCGATATGGTTAGGGTTAGGGCATAATGTAATCTCAGTGAGACCGATTACACAATCTCGGTGGGACCGGTTTTGGTAATAGGCTAACCAGAGAGTTGGTCAGGTAAACTCGGTGGGACCGATTCGCTCATCTCGGTGAAATCGAAATGTTACAAAAGGGAAACAGAGAGTTTACATTGCAATCTCGGTGGGACTGATCGCAAGTTTCGGTGAGACCGAAAGTATTGCAATAGGCAATAGAGAGTTTGCAATACCCTCTCGGTGAGACCGATTTGCCTAGGGTTTGTGGCAGTGGCTATGACATTTGAATCTTGGTGGCGCCGGATAGGAAGAATCGGTGGGGCCGAGTTTGACTTTTGGTTTAGGTCATATGTGGATGTGAGAAAGTAGTTGAGGGCTTTGGAGCATATCACTAAGCATTTGAGCAAGAGCATCATGAAGCAACACCTCATCCCTCCTTGATAGTATTAGCTTTTCCTATAGACTCAATGTGATCTTGGATCACTAAAATAGAAAATGTAGAATCTTAAGCTTTGAGCTTGAGCCAATCCTTTGTCCTTAGCATCTTGAAGGGGTTTCACATCCTCTAGTCCATGCCACTTCACTGTTGAACTTATCTGAAACATACTAGATAAAAATGTTAAGAGATATGTTGTCATTAATTACTAAAACCACCCAGGGAGCACTTGTGCTTTCACTCTACCACTTAGCATCTGTCATGTTTTGCACTAGACAATTTGATACAGTCATGTTTTGCCCTGGACAATTTCATACTGAATTGATTTGCTTGTTCAGAGCAGAAATATAGTGCCTATTCTTTATCAGACCAAGGATATCCATGTTCGTAGTGATGGAAGAGGTGAAACCGATAAAACCGAAATTGAGCATCCAATCATTGAATCATGTCCTGCACCTCCAATGTAGGTCCACCCTGCCAATAAATTCACATGGAAACCACTAGTATTACTATCTGATGATAGTACAAAAAGAGTAGCAATATAGTAGCAAACCATGTACCTTCTTAATGAACAGCTCATAGTGCCACCAATTGGATATACAGGATTGTAAGAAAACATGCTCCTAAGTTGAACCAGTTGGACTTTTTGTGCAGTTCCACAAAAATCGAGCATCCCTGTTTGCATAGATATTGAAAGTGTGATTACTACAAAAGTGGCACTAGTTGAAGCATATACTCACAAATATAAGCATTTCAATTTCTTAATGGGAAAAGGTAGCAAGACTGTTTCTATCCACCTGTTTGAAGGAATAAATAAGGCAACAGAGGCTGATGTCAGAAAGGCATATATAGTTCTTTCTAAAAGAGTGATCGATTCTTGACCTTTCCTCTTCTTTTAAGCATATTTTGTGCAGTTCAACTAAAATAAAATGCCATCACCACCTTGACAATTCAGTGACACTGTACAAAAGGAAATGACTTAACATTACATCATGATGTCAGGTATGTAGTCGACAGGCATTAGAGACAAACTTAGAGACCTCCTCCGATAACATAATGAACATTAATTTTAACAAAGGTGTGACTAGCTTTACCGGGATAATTTGAGTGAACTCTACACCCTCTGTTCCTTAATATAAGATGTTTTCGCGGTTCAGTTTAAAGTACCCAAATGTCTACTAGTATTTAGAAAAACAGGTAGTAGTTTTCTTGAGCACATATCTGGGAAAGCTTGCCACACTTTATTTATGTCCATACGCTAATGCAACACCATTCGAAATTTCGAACACTACAAATATATATTAATCCAGTGGCTAGTGAAACAGTAGAGTAGTTATTTTATTACAGGGTACAGTACAATGGTTTTCCTAAACAGATTTCAATAAACTCTGGCACTGGAGGATTTCTATAAGAATTAACAATACAAAATGTAAAGGTAACACGTTTCAGCATTGGTATACTAGTTGTGCATGATCATTAAACCAAATACAAAAGTCTGAAGGTAACTAGCATTATTAACTAATGACAGTATAAAAAATTGCAAACCATGTACCTCTAAGGTAACTATCATTTCGAACTCGGGGGGACCTTAAAAATTGCTACCCCAATCTTGATAATCGATCAAACATAAAAACTTGATCAAACGAATCAAGAGAACAGCCGGAGGAGGAGGTACCCACTCTTGACCTTTCCTCCTGTCTTCATAATTTTTTGTGCAGTTTAACCAAAATAAAATGACATCAGCGCCTTGGCATTTTGGTGACACTGTAAAAAAATTAACTTACCTCATGAAAGTGAGGTATGTAATCTATAAGCATTAACAGTGCAAAAATCCGAAGGTAGTAACAAGTTTCATCGTTGGTATACTGGCTATGCAACAACATTAGAATGCCTTAGCTGAAAAATCTTTAATACATCCACAATCAACAGCTAACCCTGAAATAATCCAGTGACATTAAGTGGCATTGCTTAAATTTATCGATGGCATTAGACTGAGTGTGGCATTAGTTAAATGTGGCATCACTTTAGCAGTAGCATTGCTTGACTTGACTGCTGACGTTATACTAACAACAAAAAAGTGACACGAGACTCGACACCTGGTCATTCTCTATTGCGTTGTCATGCCTTTCTACCCTTCTTCAACCATGAGACACGAGACTCGTTCCTTAGCTATTGATTTCCCCCTTTTCAACCTAGATGCGGGATCGATGCCTACTCTCTTGGACAGTACAGTCTCCCTTCCTTTCCTTATTCAACCCAGACATGGATTAGTTTTGCATGAACTAGGAATTCCTTTAATAGTGCAAATTAAGGTTTTCGTCTGCATGACCAGTAGAGCAGAGGATAGAAAATTGGGAAGATGGTGGAGTGGAAAAAGATCAACATGCAGCGACATGGCAGATGGGGCAATAGAACAAGGGTATGGTTCGAAAAGAAGTAGCATACCCGAGGGCCGACGGAAAGTGGCTTCGCTCGTGGTCGTCGTCCTCCGCACGCACTACGGCAGTGAGCTTGGGGGCGGAGGCCATCCCGCTCGGGCGCTAGGTCTGAGAGGACGGCCTTGTCGTCAGTGCGTGACCTCGCTCACTGATGACGAGTGCGTCAACGTTGCACGTCCTTTTCTTCCCTGGCGGATCTGTGACCACCGGTGAGGAGGGAGAGAGAGGCCGTCCTATTTAGATCTAGAGAGAGGGTGATAGTGTCAGAAGCAAGTGGGCAGCCCTTAGCAAGAAAGCTCTGAAGCTCCAGCCTATATATATTTTTATACTACTAGTACTAGAGGTGGAGTAGTGGTAGAGTAGTTTATATTTTCTCTGCAAACAGTACCAGTTAGTCATGCTTCAAAACTGAACGGCACGCCATTAAAAAAATAAAGTCAAGAAATAATGTGGCACCTCGGGCCAACGCGGCTAGATCACATTTTGCATGAGAAATTACACACCATGTTTCGTTGACATGTGGTTCCGTTCCAACATGTGAGTGAGACGACGACGAGTCCTTTTGTACAATTTCCGAAAGGACGTGTAGGTCAGGGCTCCTCTTCGTGTACAGTGGCAAACTGACAACTGTCCACCGACTCTTCACCTTTCCCTCTCGATTTGGAACTACTGTCGCACGCTCTTCCTCCCTCCTCCATTTGCCTTCACCCTTCCTTCTGCCATTGTTTGATCATCTTCTCCATGGAGGGAACAAGCCGGAAACGACCTTGTTATTCTTGCCCCGATCTGTAAGATGACGTGGTGGGGGAACTCACTAATCGGTGCGACGTCGTCACCTCGGCTAGCATGGCAGGTTCCTTCAAGCCCATTCTCGACTAAACTAATAACATCATTACAAGGAACCCAAGGGTCTAGGAGCGGTTTGATCTCGCTCATCTTCTTCGCTATAAGCCTGTTCGCATGGGCGCGGACGACGGAGGCCTCGCCTTGTGCAAGTTGATGCCGCTTGATAATGATACATGTGATGTCAAGATGCCATTGCTTAAGGGTAAGTCCCGGGCTGGCGCAAATGGAGATTGGGTTGTTTATATTGGGTACAATTGTGAGTGGGAACTTGTGAATGTGTACACTCGTTAGCGGATTCCACTTCCAAAAATCTCAGAGTGCCCTGAGGTTGAGCACACAGATGATCTAAGTACGTTCAAATATGATCATGGTGTCTGTCGGCTACTGAAGATAGCAATTTGTCGAGTTCCCAACCGCTCTTGGAATTACAAGAACTATCAAGTTGTTGCTATTTTCGACAAGCTTGTTGCCGTCCTTCGTGGTTCGACTGGATGGATATTGCTCAAAAATCAGTTTCTATACATGGATGTGTACTGTGATGCAATTGAATACGAGGATCTTGTGTTTGCTTCCACCACTCGTGGCACTGTTTTTGCATGGGATCCTCATAGTTTTGGTAGTTTGTCTTCCACCGTAATTATAATTGTTTCATCCACATGCATGCGGGTTAGCAAGTTTCCCTTTACTAATTAACCTTCTTCTTGTGTTTCCAAGGTCCTGTCAATATTCCACCACCTATACTTGAAAATTTTAATAAGCAAGGGGGAGATGACGATGGTGATGATCACGAGCATGAGGAGGAGCAGAACTTATATACTCAGTGGCGCCTGGCAACTAATTCCGATGGATCACCTTTCTTGTCTGTATAAAGTGCACTCAGACTATTACTACTGAGGAAGCAGGTGTTGTCTCCCATTGTCGCCCTCTCCTGACCTATTCCAACACCCGTTGCATGGTATTCAGGATGGATACTAGTGTGCTAGCGCCAACACCTTCTCCCTGGTTCAGTATTGATAGTCTTGGAGCAAACTCGCTCTTCCTTGGACCAAACTATCCAATGATGGTGAAAGGCGATCCAGCTGCTGTTGACACAATGTTACTACCATTTATGAGAAGCAACTGTATCTATACCTCGTACATTTTGGTGGTTCCCTACCCTGGTCCTGATATATGCCGCTTCAGCCTGAATGATCAGTCCTGCCTTGCTCTCGATATTGACAATAGCTGGCCCTTCCCAGAGCACCTATGGTTCAAAGCAAGCGTATCCAACGCTGAGGATTGGTTGAGTTGAAGTTCATTTCATTGCTTGTTATTTGTTGTGTGATGAAAACTTTAGTATTTGCTAGAATGTTTTGTTGGAAATAATCTATAATCCAACATGTATCCTCGTTGTCATTGTGTGTTGATGACTTGTTGTATTTAATGAATGGTACATTTCAGTTGCAAATGCATGTCATAGACTCAATTTATGAATGGTTTTTGAGTCACTTCTTGGAGTGTGAGTACCGTAGTAGTATAGCCAGCATCCGATTAGTATATGATGTTGCCACATCACATAGAGCAAACCTAATATTGGAGTATGCTAGCCCTCCACCGGCGTGCCGCTTCAAATGGCGGAGGAAGTGAGAGTCGCGTCACCTTGTGTCCAGATCTGAGATGCCACGTGTACCAGATGAATGACTCCAAGTTCGACCACCATGATGCTAGGTGCGAGCCAAGGAACAATGTTGAATGACTCCAAGTTCCTACATTGGTCGTCTGATTCATAGGATAGAATGCTATAGGATTTTTTTTTCTATGTAATCATGTTTTAATTGGCAATCTAGCATCCACTCCAACTTTTGTTTCACTTCCTTTGTTCCTAGATTGACAGTAGCTGGCCATTCCCAGAGAATCAATTGTGGTTCAAAGCAAGCGTTTCCAACGCCGAGGATTTGTTGAGTTGAAGTTCATTTCATTGCTTGTTATTTGTTGTTTGATGAAAACTTTAGTATTTATAATGTATCCTCGTAGTCGTTGTGGGTTGATGACCTGTTGTATGTAATAAAATGATATTCCTGCGATAAATTTACTAAATTTATGAATGGCTTTCGAGTCGCTTCTCTAAGTGGGTGCTGCGATGAGGCAAAAAAATATTTTCTGAATACATAATTGTACGTGCATTGCAATAGGTTATCGGATGAGGCCAATCAACAATAGTACACTATTTGTACTAGCTTCACATGCTGCACTATCTCTACGTCTACGTACATAATACAACAAGTTTTAAACTTGAGACGAGCCACCCATCCTCACAAAGAACACTTTTTAACCTAGCACAGACTCCAGGAAATTTGGCCATGGTGTGAGGTGGGACATATGTTAATGTGTTCGCTGTACGTAACCAGCACCTCGAATCCTCGATACTACTACTATAAGAAGTAGGAGTAGTAGGGTGGCATGGGCCAGAACAAGCATTCACATCCAGGAGTACGGCACACGCCACCGGCACGACTTCCATCTGATACCATATTTGTTGGAGTCCGTGCTACAGCAATCTCTTCAACCTTGTTATTTCTCTAACTCAGCCATCACGCGGCGGGCAAGGTGGGTGTTTGCCGATAGTTGGTTTCCTCAACTGCGGTCCCACTTGTAAGGCCAACTCCAAAGCACGACCCCAAACGGACCTCCATTTTGCCCGGATTCTGTCCGTTTGGGTAGGACAATGGGGTCATGTCCGGGCCATTTCTCGGGTGCGGTGGCCGTGCGCCGAACGCACGGATGCATCCCGGCCGCATACATTTTTCTTTGCAAACACATATTTTTTTTCATCATTGATTTTTTGGTACATGGAAATACATCACCAAAATTTTGACTAGAAAAAAAGAACCACAAGAATACATTTTAGAAGACATCCAACTTCCATAACTGCTCATGTAAGTTGGATTAGTGCCTTCTCGATGCATTCATTGTTGATCTGTGGAGGCTCGATCCTGCGTTCTTGTTTCTTCTTCGAGTGTAAAGAAGTAGACGTGTGTAGCCTCTATTCTATGAACAAGTGCACTAGTCTCATCTCTAAGCCTCTATGCTAGCTAAAAGTGCTAGAACATCTACTAAATTGCGCTCTATCAATATATCGTTTTACTCTTCTTCCCAATACCTAAACTTGCATCCATTCTACACAGTAAAATTTTAAGTTAGCACAACTAGTCTAATCAAAGAGCACATCTGAAGATTTGGTCGAGTTCTTCCTCCTTTTGCCGACACGTGGGATATCCAGCATCCAGGTCGTGTCATGCAAGAAAATAGAGTGGTAGGTGAAGCCACGTGATGTGCATCTTGGGATAAACTGTAAATAGAATCTTACTACTCTTGAGTAAATCGAAAACGGCCACCGAAGATCTTTATGGGATTTGTTTTTCATCACCAGCATGTCGAGGTGAAAGCTGTGCAGGTTCAGTGGGTCCTCTTGCGTTTTCACTGACATGTGGGACCGCATATGAGCAAACATACGATGGGCTCCGCGCGTCTGCTGGCAGGCTGAGAAGAGAGATAGAGGAGGGCTGAGCACGGACTCCAGGAAATTTGTTCTATGTAACCAACACCTCGATATAGTGGGGGTGGTATGTGCCATAACTAGAATTCATGTCTAGCAGTACGATACACGCCACCCACACGAGTCCCATCCGACACCAATTTTCTTGGAGTCTCTGCTAGCTACTGCCATCTCTTCTCCCTCCTGTTTTCTCAGCCATCACGCGGTGGGCGGGGTGGGGGTTTGCCGATAGTCGGTTTGCTCAACTGCGGTCCCACTTGTAAGTGAAAATGCAACACATCACGCATTCCCCCTTGAGCGGCGTGCCGGACAAACTGTGTGGGGGTGCGATGCGAACACGGCAGGCTTTTCCTTTTGAACTTGTAACTTGTAAAATTTGGTTCTGCTCCATGAGGCGACCGATAGATATAAATAATAATTTTCCCTAGAGTAATGAGAAGTTTGGTTCTGGCGCGGTTCATGCATGGAGTACGTAGGAAAATTATGAAGTTGATGCGAAAGGTAAGATAATTACTAGTAGTACCATATACTACTACATGGATTTGACGGAAAGATAAAGATACACACGGATCCATCAACGACATCCTCACGCCCTAGTGCACCGTGTCACCAACCGACGTGTGAGGAGCAACGACATTGGTGGCAAGCTCAATGTGCTTCTGAACAATGTCGTCCAAGGTTGCCTTGTGGTCCAAGAAGGCCAGCATCCTATCGTCCTCCTCTTGCATGTAGTAGTCCTTGTGGATGATTTGCGTGTAGACGTGGGTGATTATGTCGATGGTGTCTTGCTGCGCCAGGCGCTGCGCGGCGAGCACGACCTCGAGGTGGACAATCTCCGGCGCGACGGCCAGCAGTCGCAGGGCCACCAGTGCATCGAAGAGGTTGTCACCATAGAAGCCGTTGAGGGTGGCAAGCATCAAAAAGCCTGGGCATGTGGGTTGGAGGCGTACGTCAAGGTCGTCCGCGAGCTTCTTGACGACGGTGAACTTGTCGAGGATGCCGACGAGGACCTCGTCGAACAAGGAGACGAAGCTATCGTCCAAGCGGCCCCTCGCCCTGGCGGCCTCAAGCACTACCTGGAGACTTTCCTCGGTGCCGGGCCGCAGGACGACGTCGTGGACCATCTGGCACAACCAGCTGATGCTCGCGCTCATCGCCTCCATGGGTCTAGCTTCTAGTCAACTGATCTTGCAATTGGAGTGATCACTCTTGCCCTTGGGTGCGTAGGTGCGTAGGATTTCGTAGATTGGACTGGCGGGAGCCTTTATATGAGAAGTGCAGGCTGCGTTGAATTCACGTGCGTGTTGGCTATCTACTCCTCGCCCCTCTACTGCACCTGCCTTTGGCTGTATGACAGGTTGGCCAGCCACCCGTTCAGCCCACGTGTCATACACCCAAAGGCAGGTGCAATAAGTCAATGAAGTTGCGTCCCCCTCCATGCCCGTGCATGCTTTCAATGACTTGAGACTACCAAACATCACATGCAGTGGTTAGTTCATTGCATGTAATCCTATTAAGTAGCAAAAAGACATTAAGTTACCTCGCCGATAGGAATAAAACAATACACCATGTATTTATTTACAGAGGGAGTAGTACATTTTCGTGACATGCATTACTAGATATTGCTAGTCAAATACTAAATCCAGATGGATGTGGTAGTACTACTAAATCCAGATGGTGGTGCTAGTACTAGTAGTAGTAGTACTACCAATGTAGTAGCACTATACTACCCGTTGGTCAAATTATTACGTGCTGCTCCTCACAGTGAAGTGACAAGACCCTATGCCGGAGATGAAACCTGAGTATAGGCACCATGTTGGGCATACCATATTCAGCCTCACCGTCTGCAGTCACTATCATCACGGCTGTAGACCTAGCCTGCTTACAACTAGCCGTGTTCGACATAATTTGTCGTGCGTAGATGCCCGTGCATTGCACGGAACACCAAGATTTGGGGGGGGGGGGGTGGACGGTGCCGGCAGTGGCCATCGCGCCAGATTTTTCCATGGCCTTCTAGATGTTGTGGGGAGGAGATATGGCTGATTATGAGAGACAAGGAGTTGTTTGTAAATAGGGAACAAGTGAGGCATCTTTTTATAAAACTGGAGAAGTTTGGTTTGTATGCGTCAGATCTAGATCCGTCAGCTATTGGTGAAAGATGGCAGGCACAACATCATCACCAACTCCGGACCTGTTTGATTCGCAGGATTTTGAAAACGCAGGAATAGGGCACAGCAATATTACAAGTTTCAAACTAATATTACAAATTTTAGGAGTAATGCTGCACCTACGAAGAGGGAATTACTAGGAAGTTTACGTAAGAACTTTCGTTACTTTAGGTGGATGCAGCATTATCGTACAAACTAAAATCCACCGCCGTGACAAATCACTAATGTGCAAATAAGTTTTCGAGTCTCTGGCCACTTGATGTTTCAAAAACAAATTCAGATTCTGCAGAGACTTTGTAATTTAGGCTTAGATGCTTGCGGTGATCAGCACACCATTCATTGTTGCGCCAGAGAAGGCCAAACCTCATTATCTTGAGCACACTTGCCTCCAGAACAAAGAACCTGGCCAATTTATTCTCAGATGTTTTGCCTCGATAGTCGATCAAATCAATTTCTGTAAGATGGAGATCAAGGCATTCGATGAGATTTTTATGGTGCAGCACATTTTTCACTTTCGGGTCTTTTTTATCTGCAAAAGAAGAAAACATATTAGAGCAGCTGGTTGTATAAGATTCTCGTGTCATCAAGAGGTACCAATATCATTCGCTCATAGGATAGGGTTGGCTGGCTAGTGATATTTTTTCACTCTCTCTCTCTTTCTCTTTCCTCTCATTTACCTAGGAGTACGTGAAGATCTTGGGCATTTGTTGCCTTCCACTATGTGGCCGATGCCATAATACGCATTGATGTCAAATCAAAAGATTTTGGCACCGCTCTCGCGATGTGAGAGAGTTGGCACCGCTGTGCACACAGACCCACATTTATAATCGAATCAATCAAACCAACTACACCAGCCTCTCACTCTCCCAAACAAGTGTTTTTTATTGCCTCATCCCTCTCTCTCCCACGCAAGTGTTTTTTCATTGCGTGAGTTAATTTGGCACCGGAGCAAAGTAGGTGATCCAGATTGGGGCACCAGGTGAGCAATGGAGGGGCATCGATGCCAAATGCATCACAAGTGAATTTGGCATGTGTTTTGTCCTACATAGTGGAGGGCCGTTATAGCCCACTTTTGTACTACCTCTTATTTAGTATAAAATTTTGACTATATATTTATGTAAGAAAATGCCAATGCATGTCACTAAAAATTACACCATTTGAAATTATGTTCAAATACAAATCCAACGATATAGTTCTTAGTGACATGCATTAACATTTTGTCAGTTAAATCTATGGTCAAATTTTGGTACTACAAAATAGGAAGAGTAAACCAGGACGGAGGTAGTACTTGCTCTTAGGCTAACCATAGAGTTACTAGAGTAGTCTAAGTTACTTTCCACTATGACTAGCCTAGGCTACTATAGTAGTACAACAAAAAAACGATGTAAGTAATCACGTGAGAAAAAAATACTAAAAACATTTCTTTCGGTGCAGTGCGTAGATGCAGTTTTGAACACTACACTTGTCATCGTGATTTGGGAAAATTATGAAAAAATTGAGCTACGTTGTGATTACTGTTTACTAATAGGAAAGAAGTTTCACCTCGATGAGTAGCTTCTCCATGCGCGGAAAGCATGTAAGGAATCCAACAACTTGATCCAGATTGGGGCCGATAGATTTTATTGCCAAGATCTTCACTGTGTGCGTAGACTGGGTCAAGCTTGTGGGAGTCATTTTCTAGAAGACGGTCATAAATACATCAAGAAGAAATTTAAAAATGTGAATTTCAAGAAGACGGAGAAGAAGATGAGTGTTGTACCTGAACGATTACAGATGCAATAAAGAGTTCGGAGAATTTGGCAGACGAGTGCACCAACGCTGTCAATTTCGGCGCGTTAATGACCCTGATTTTTGTTGGACCTTCTAGATCCGATACAAGCAATCTCTCAAGGAAAGGCACATTCTAAATGACCATAACGTGGAACAACTGGAGTGATCTCTTCCCAATTGATGTCTTGTTGCGGGGCCAGCAAGACACATAAATCCATCGGAGATTCGTCAAGGCGATGTGGAGGCTAATGAACCCGTGGATCTGCTCAAGACAAAGGTACTCGAGCGCAATACAGCTACGGAGCAGGTGCTCCATAGCCTTCTTTGAGATGATAACGTCGAAGAGGTCGAGCTGCTTGAGTTGAGGGAGAAGAAGGGCGGCCGCGACATTAATCTGGGGAAGATAGCAGGAGCTGAAGCTGGCGCGGCGCAGCGTTGGTGCGAGGTGGAGCACGGACGGTGGCAGAGAGCGAGATCGTCCAGCTTCAAAGCTGAGCTCCTCAAGCTGATCTAGGGCGGAGGATAAGAACAACTCGTCGAACTTGGGTTGGACCTTGCAGTTGGTACTGAACATGCGGATGTCAAGGCATCTGGCTGGCCCAGGGTGCGATGAAAGGATCTTGGAGACTGCGGCCATGCGTTTGGAATCCTCGTCGTAGAGGCAGTTGTCGACGGTGAGGTTGAGGGGGACGCAGCGCCAGAGGGGGCGCCACCACCGAGAGAGTAGGGCGGTCCGCACGACAGATTTGGTGGGGAGGAGGCCAATGATGACGAGCAGCATGTCATCGGGGAGGCTGCTGATGAAGTCCAGGCTCTCCGAATGCGGTTTTGGCTCAAGCCTCCTCCTCTTGTTGGTTTCCTCGCCGTCCATCTCAATCGGCGGCGACGCCGGTGTACATGTGTGCTGGTGTGTGTTGTGTGCTGGGTGTGCGCGAGTGCGTCCTTCTGTGCATGCTGCCGCACAATGGTGAATTGTGCACGAGTGCGTTGTAACATCCCAAAATTCTAAATTTTGGAATGTTATAATAAACAGATAGATTTGATTGATTGTTTGATTAATTGTGTGAAATTGAGTGAAATTCGAAACCTTTTTGAAAGTTAAATGAGAGGGAATAAAAGGACTTTCCCAAACTTTCATTTTCCATTCGTGATCTCCGTGAATTCAAATTCTTTTCACCACGAAACCCTGAAGAGAAGATGACATGACTTCTTTCATTTATTTAAATGACAAGGGGTGTTGAAAATATTTGAATTTCATTTGGAAAATATTTCCAATTCTGAAACTTTATGCAACTCAATGATTTTCACGAGAGGAGATAAAATGACTTCTTCAAATTATATGAAATATGAGTTGGGAGTTTCAAAGGATCAAATTCAAAGTCTTTTTGGAATTATTTTTCAATTTGGAGTTATTTGGATTATATTCAAATAATTTTTCTCCAAAAATAAAATACATGGAAAATAGGGTAACATGATTCCGTACAACAGAAAATTGGAGAGAAATAAATTTGATTTCTTTTTGGTATTTTTTAAATGATTTTTATTGGATTTTATTAGACCAGTAGCACTCTTTGAATTATCTAGATTTGTGTGGATTTTATTTGGCATTATAAAAATGTCCATGTTGTAGAAAATCTTTTTCTGCAAATTTTGGTATATTATATGCCTATATAAAATATTTATTTTATTTTTGTTATTCGGTTTTCCTTTTGTTTCTATTAAAAAAACTGTACCTGCAGCCCATATTTATTTATCGCCTACATGCGCAGTATAGCAGCTTCTGGCGCTCCATTGTTTTTTCTCTCTTAAATAGGCCAGGCCCAGTCAGCCTTTTCCTTTTCAGATTTTATTTTCCTTTGGCAAAAAAATGCAGCATGTACGGCCGATGGGCTTTAGGCTGTGCGAGGCGCTTAGCTCTTCTCTTCTGTTTCGTTTATTTTATTCTTATATTTAGTCCCACATTGCCTAGCCTTTGACCTATAAGCCTCTTTTCCACCAATAAATATAGACCCATAGAGCCTCCAAAAATCATCCGATTCGGATTAAATAAATATTTTGGTTTGACTAGATTAATTTAAGAAAAATATTTTTCTCCTCTCTGGCGTGACTTCTGGAAATTGTCTCCTCTCTCCAAAGTCGTCTTTTCTCCGCCTTATAAAGGTATCTTTCTTTATACTTCCGTAGTTTATTATTTCTAGACTAATACGATAAAATAATTAGATTATCAATTAGTTACGTATTTATACATTAGACTCTAGCCGTAGCTATTTTCTTCCGTAAAACAGCTTGACCCTGATTTTTTAAATAGCCATAACTTTTTACTCGTTCATCCAAATTAGATGAAACCAACGCCTATAGCTACGTCTTGTTTTTACCTATCCAGTGAACCTGTCACATCAACTTTTTGAAATTTTTAAATTTTGAATTTTGTTCAGATTTACATTCAAACTTCTTTTGATCATAACTTGAGTTTTATAACTCCGATTTAGTTGATTCTTTTTGCAAATCGAAGCTCTTGACCTAAACTTTCTGATAAGGCCAAATTCACATAATTTTGGTACTGTTAGAAATTGTTTTATGTTGCAAGAGTTATTTGATTGGTTCTGATGTTTTTCGAACTGTCTTCTTCGTTCTTCCGGATCTTCTGAGTGATTGCTTATGTGTGGTTAATATTGCTTGCTCATGATAGATTGAACGGAGTGTGACGAGTAGAACTATCAAGAGTTATGAGTGCGAATCATCTTCATCAACATTGCAGGCAAGTTCACACTTTGATCATATCCCTTTAATACCCAGTGTTTATGCATTAGTTTCACCCTCAAACATTGCATGAGTAGGATTGATAACATGTGGGTATTGGGAAGTAGTTGATGAGGTAGGAACCTATTGCCCTGCATTCAAACCTTGGGAGTTACTATTATGTTATGCTTATATTGCCATGCTATGCTCGTAGACGTGGATTGGGTTTGAGAGTATTTCATGACAGATGTGAGATTGTTAATTAATGGTTTACTTAAGGTGGCAACTTTAACACACATCTGGGTGGATTGAGGCACCTGGGTATTCCAGCGATTGCCTGTCTAGGCACCTGGGTATTCCAGGATTGCCTGTTTTTTTATGGACCGCCACCCAGGCTCAAAGGGATCATGAGATTATTCATACTAGAAACTTCCGTGTGCAGCCACAAGCTATTATGGGCTCTAGCATAGTTGATTAAGTCGTGTGAACTCTTACAGTGGTAGACTAGCAGATGTAGGGGTTGTAGGTGGTACGGTCTACCCATCGTAAGGTGCAAACGCTTCTGAAAGACTATGTCTCGGTCATCCGTTTCTCAAACACCATGTAGTGCGAGAGATCCAACGGAGGAGATCGAGTCTTGTGGGGAAAAGTGCGCAAACCTCTGCAGAGTGTATAAACTAATCATGATTAGCCATGTCCCCGGTTATGGACCTTTTGAGTATCTAGTACTTGGATTATCATGTGAATCTCATCATGTTACTTTAAATTAATTTTGTTGGGTTTAATGATGTTACTTAATTGGGATTGAGAATGCTGTCAGCCATTCTCAATGTTCAACAACCACCATGATTGTTAAATAAAAAAATTATTCCTTTGCAGTAGGGAAAAAATGGTTTTTTCCCAAAAACATTATAACCATAGAGCTTTTCCACCAGCCAATATGCATGTAGAGATAGCCATTGTTCATCATTTCTCTCTATGGTGTGAATTTGCCAGTACATTCAATGTACTGACCCTTTGTGGCTGCAACGTCTCATGTTGCAGGAATCTTACGACGAGTAAGTGATATGTTAGGGTTACGATTTCTACACTCAACTTTGCCATTGGTGTTGATGGGAATCCACAACCTTGTTACTTCCGCTATTTGGATTGAGGTAATAGTATTTGTGTTACTTTTACATGTGATTTACCTCTGTTATAAATCCTCGAGTATTGTGTATGTCAGCATACCGATCCAGGGATGACACTTAAGCACAGAGAAGTGATCCATTCGGGTTGGGTCGCTACAAGATGGTATCAGAGCACATGTTGACTGGCAAGCCCAGAGCAAAGATTTTTTTTACAACTTTCCCTTTCAAAAAGATCTTTTACCTCTCTTCTCTTCTGAGCTTATTCAAAAATTCCCTTTTAGTGAGACCATATCCCTTTTCCCTTTGGATCACTCAAAGATTCGACGGATAAGACCACTCCAAGAAGTACAAGATATTGGACAACTAAGACCGTTTGGACTGAAGAGGATTTTACTGTGTATCTGAATAATGGAAACTACAACGGTTGAAGACTTTGAAGACTAGGAGAATTTGAAGGCTCTGAAGAATCCCTAGATTTGTATGACCTAGGAAGGCTACCCTTATGGAACTTGACAGAGTATGAAAGTTGTCAATGCCCGAGATCAGGGTGTATCGGAGAAAGACCGGAGCATGGAGAGTTAAAAACTTAAAGTTCTATCAAGGAAAACCCTAAGGCAGGAGATATCAACTATGGAGAGATAGCTCATGGAAATGACAAGAGCAGAAACACAGCTATCCATGATGTTATCGCCCGCTTATGCTATTGTCACCGTGCTGAGTTAAGCATGTATATGCATGGAAGGATTGGATGGTAGAAGGCTGATGGAGCATCTATCAGCAAGAGGTGAAGTTTTAACCTTAGCTCATGTATCACCAGGATCTGTAGTATTACATCAAGGATTTTAAGATGGACCTGCAGGAAGCCGTATTTGACGAGAAAGCATTTCGTGAAGAACTTAGGAGCAAGAAGCTGAAGCAGCCAAGCTAGCAGAATAAAACCTTGAGATACAGGAGATTCGACAGGAACTGATGGATAGTAGGACCATGGTTCATGCGAAGGATGTTGAAACCAGAAGTTTGGAACGCAACTCCAGAATATTAAAGGACGTCACGAGAGACTTCGCGTCAACATGAATGATCTGGTAAAAGAACTTGAGAAAGACAAGCATGACGGAAGAAGCCATTGGAGGCATGAACAAGGATTGAAGAGTTTGGAGACATTGAAGATTTATTGACAGTTAGAAGACCAAACCCCTGCTATATACCTACGTTAGATGCGACATTTGTGAGCTGTCATTTGTTTGATGTTTTTTTCCGACAGCCACAAATAAAATCTGTCTTTTCAAAACTTTTGTTTGTATTGTATCCCTCTCTATCTCTCTTATCTCACCCCAAACCCATGGACCCAATAGAGGATGAATGAAGATGAGCTTATATTTTATGGACCGATAAGTCAATTGGAGACGGACCGATGGATTCAAAACATGGAGGATCACATGAAGAATAACTCTGTAGTCGGAAAGGATATGACCCAACATGCTCTTCAGTGCTTTGAGGTGCTACTACTTGGTGGAGGATGTACCAAAACATCAATGGATGGCAAGGAGTAACCACTTGGAAAGAATTTAAGTTGACTCTACCAAAGTCTCGGCTTGTGTCCCAGAAGTTGAAGCCTTATGGAAAGGATATGAAGAAACCTTGTGCATGCAAGATTTGTGGAGAAATAGGACACACCCATAAAGAACACAAGGATGAATGCCCTAATTGTGAAGGAAGTCACCCAGTTGAAGAATGCCCAACTAGGCAGATTACTTGTTTCTTGTGTGAAGGGACTACCCACTATCCTGCTCAGTGTCACATTTACCCCATGGTACAACGAACCATCCAGCAGAAGAAAGAAGTAATGAAAGGAGCCCTCATGGAAATTTTAGAAGAAGCTGTGATGAAGGAAGAGATGGAGGACACACCTAAAGAAGACCCGAGTAAACCCTGCACTAAGTCTTGCTATTCATGTGGAGAAGAAGGACACATCTCCCAAAATTGTTTGAATGGGGATCTAGTAGAATTCCCGACAGAGGAAGTAGAATATGACCCACAGGAAATAGAAGCCCTGATTGGAATGGAAAAGTCCAGGAAGAGAAACCGATTGGAGCCCAGGAGGGACCTGAGTCATATCACCTGTTACAGGTGCAAGGAGTCAGGGCACTACCTCAACAGTTGCCCAAAAAGGAAACCTCGATACTTGTCAGAAGTAATATGTTTTAGTTGTAATGGAGCAGGGCACTTTGCCAGAGAATGCCCCAAGGAGAAGGAAACTTGTGCTAGATAGTTGAGTTTGCAACAAAAGAAATGGAGTAGTAGAAGTGAGAACATTTTCTTTTATATTGAGGTGTTGAGTTGAGACATGTAATGGAAAAGCGAGAGATTGTAATCATTGAGAATGAATAAAGTTAGCATCGTTGGTACTGATATGGATTTTATGAGTTGTTACTCTATGAAGAAGAATTTTGGCCATTCTGAGGATATGAGAAATATGGTCTATGGAAGATTTGTGCATTTTAAGGGTGGTAGTACCCTGTAAGAACCGTTGACCCCTGGAAAAGATAAGGATACTCCACTGAGTGGATTTCGGACAAAATGAATACGAGTTTTGTCTCGATATGTGTGATACCCCAAGAGTGTGTGGGATGAAGTTGGAGACCGTCAGTTGTTTGGACCAAATGTGATCAAGGAGTCAGAAGAGAATGTTAAGTTGATTCGAGATAGACTGAAGGTAGCTCAGTCCAGGCAGAAGAGTTATGCAGACTAAAAAACGCAAGGAGGTAGTCTATGAAATTGGAGACAGAGCATGTCTTCGTGTGCCCCCTCTGCGAGGAGTTAAACGATTTGGAGTTAAGGGAAAGTTAGCCCCGAGATTTGTAGGACCATACCGAGTTTTGGAGCGTATGGGAGAAGTGGCCAACAAGTTGGAGTCACCCGAAGGACTGTCAGGAGTTCATGATGTGTTTCACGTTTCCCAGTTGAAGAAGTGCCATGCAGAGATGGCCAATATTCCCCTGTAAAGACGCTTGACCCTGGAAAGGATAATGATGTTCCATGATGTGGAATATGGACTCCACAAGTATAAGTTCTTATCTCGGTATGAGGGATATCCCACGAGGATGAAGAGATAAATTACTATTGGATATAAAGGAGGTATGATGTCGGAAATATGGATCAATGGAAACTCCATGATGAGTCTAAGTAATCATGTCCTAGTTTGGTGCCAATAGAAGGAAGGAAGACAGTACAATTGGATGGATTTAAGAATAATAGGCAGTTGGAAGTTGGAATAATGATTAGTTGCCCGATGATAAGTTCAAGGACTACAAGTGATGAGATGGGCCATAACCCACATGCCCCAGGACCTGCCAAGAAGCAAGCACATTCTTGCTGAAGGAAAAAACCCTGGAGGAAGATACGACGTTTATCGGCAGACAATCTTATAGGAGTAACGCAAAACCTGAGAGATTGTGAAGGAACGATAGATGTTTGTTTGGCTTGCAGAATCAATGGATTTATCCGAACCTTGGTTCGTTGACAAGAGAAATTCTGCAATACTTGTGAGGATGACCGAGTGTTAGAATGCGAGATTCACTAAAGCATATACAGGGTAATGATTTGGGTGCGGGATGGATTGATCACCATACCGACTTACTCTTATTGTTCGCCTTGATATATGGGATGGTAAATCTGAGTGACTTACCTATAGTAGAGCGCCGACGATCAAAACCTTGTTTAAGCCTTAGAATGGTATAGGTATTTTTCCCTTGTACAAAGGCAGCTTTGCCAACCGTAGGTTATACGGTGAGGATCAACCCAGACCCATTTCCTGCAGGAGAAACCATAATTGGATTACCACCATGAGATATCGATAGTTGATTAGTATTGGCGCCAGACCCATCAGCTAAGAAGACCCAGTCTCGGAAGAACCTTACCTAGATGAAAGACAAAAGAATTGTGGTAAAGGTTATGCCACTACCGGAAGAGCCCGGATAAGGAATTATCCTGAAGATCCAAGAAGACTGACACTGTTAACAATAGTTTTGATGGAACCGTACCCATGCTTCTAAGGGTGGTAGCACCCCAGACCTTGGAGACGATTGATGAAATTTTGAAGAGACCCCGAACCTAACCTATTTCTTTCTAGCCTCTCCGAATCTCGAGGACGAGATTCCTTTTAAGGGTGGTAGGTTTGTAACATCCCAAAATTCTAAATTTTGGAATGTTATAATAAATAGATATATTTGATTGATTGTTTGATTGATTGTGTGAAATTGAGTGAAATTCGAAACCTTTTTGAAAGTTAAATGAGAGGGAATAAAAGGACTTTCCCAAACTTTCATTTTCCATTCGTGATCTCCGTGAATTCAAATTCTTTTCACCACGAAACCCTGGAGAGAAGATGACATGACTTCTTCCATTTATTTAAATGACAAGGGGTGTTGAAAATATTTGAATTTCATTTGGACAATATTTCCAATTCTGAAACTTTATGCAACTCAATGATTTTCACGAGAGGAGATAAAATGACTTCTTCAAATTATATGAAATATGAGTTGGGAGTTTCAAAGGATCAAATTCAAAGTCTTTTTGGAATTATTTTTTAATTTGGAGTTATTTGGATTTTATTCAAATAATTTTTCTCCAAAAGTAAAATACATGGAAAATAGGGTAACATGATTCCGTACAACAGAAAATTGGAGAGAAATAAATTTGATTTCTTTTTGGTATTTTTTAAAATGATTTTTATTGGATTTTATTAGACTAGTAGCACTCTTTGAATTATCTAGATTTGTGTGGATTTTATTTGGCATTATAAAAATGTCCATGTTGTAGAAAATCTTTTTCTGTAAATTTTGGTATATTATATGCCTATATAAAATATTTATTTTATTTTTGTTATTCGGTTTTCCTTTTGTTTCTATTTAAAAAAAACTGTACGTGCAGCCCATATTTATTTATCGCCTACATGCGCAGTATAGCAGCTTCTGACGGTCCATTGTTTTTTTTCTCCCTTAAATAGGCCAGGCCTAGTTAGCCTTTTCCTTTTCAGATTTTATTTTCCTTTGGCAAAAAAAAGCAGCACGTAGGGCCGATGGGCTTTAGGCCGTGCGAGGTGCTTAGCTCTTCTCTTCTGTTTCGTTTATTCTGGTTTTATATTTAGTCCCACATTGCCTAGCCTTTAACCTCTAAGCCTCTTTTCCACCAATAAATATAGACCCATAGAGCCTCCAAAAATCATCTGATTCGGATTAAATCAATATTTTGGTTTGACTAGATTCATTTAAGAAAAATATTTTTCTCCTCTCCGGCGCGACTTCTGGATGTTGTCTCCTCTCTCCAAAGTCGTCTTTTCTCCGCCTTATAAAGGTATCTTTCTTTATACTTCCGCAGTTTATTATTTCTAGACTAATACGATAAAATAATTAGATTATCAATTAGTCTACGTATTTATACATTAGACTCTAGCCGTAGCTATTTTCTTCCATAAAACAGCTTGACCCTGATTTTTCAAATAGCCATAACATTTTACTCGTTCATCCAAATTATATGAAATCAACGCCTATAGCTACGTCTTGTTTTTACCTATCCAGTGAACCTGTCACATCAACTTTTTGAAATTTTTAAATTTCGAATTTTGTTCAGATTTATATTGAAACTTCTTTTGATCATAACTTGAGTTTTATAACTCCGATTTAGTTGATTCTTTTTCCAAATCAAAGCTTTTGACCTAAAATTTCTGATAAGGCCAAATTCACATAATTTTGGTACTATTAGAAATTGTTTTATGTTGCAAGAGTTATTTGCTTGGTTCTGATGTTTTTCGAACTGTCTTCTTCGTTCTTCCCGATCTTTTGAGTGATTGCTTATGTGTGGTTAATATTGCTTGCTCACGATAGATTGAACGGAGTGTGACGAGTAGAACTATCAAGAGTTATGAGTGCGAATCATCTTCTTCAACATTGCAGGCAAGTTCACACTTTGATCATATCCCTTTCATACCCAGTTTTTATGCATTAGTTTCACCCTCAAACATTGCATGAGTAGGATTGATAACATGTGGGTATTGGGAAGTAGTTGATGAGGTAGGAACCTATTACCCTGCATTCAAACCTTGGGAGTTACTATTATGTTATGCTTATATTGCCATGCTATGCTCGTAGACGTGGATTGGGTTTGAGAGTATTTCATGACAGATGTGAGATTGTTAATTAATGGTTTACTTAAGGTGGCAACTTTAACACACATCTGGGTGGATTGAGGCACCTGGGTATTCCAGCGATTGCCTGTCTAGGCACCTGGGTATTCCAGGATTGCCTGTTTTTTATGGACCGCCACTCAGGCTCAAAGGGATCATGAGATTATTCATACTAGAAACTTCCGTGTGCAGCCACAAGCTATTATGGGCTGTAGCATAGTTGATTAAGTCGTGTGAACTCTTACAGTGGTAGACTAGCAGATGTAGGGGTTGTAGGTGGTACGGTCTACCCATCGTAAGGTGCAAACTCTTCTGAAAGACTATGTCTCAGTCATCCGTTTCTCAAACACCATGTAGTGCGATAAATCCAACGGAGGAAATCGAGTCTTGTGGGGAAAAGTGCGCAAACCTCTGCAGAGTGTATAAACTAATCATGATTAGTCGTGTCCTTGGTTATGGACGTTTTGAGTATCTAGTACTTGGATTATCATGTGAATCTCATCATGTTACTTTAAATTAATTTTGTTGGGTTTAATGATGTTACTTAATTGGGATTGAGAATGCTGTCAGCCATTCTCAATGTTAAACAACCACCATGATTGTTAAATAAAAAAATTATTCCTTTGCAGTAGGGAAAAATTGGCTTTTCGCAAAACATTATAACCATAGTGCTTTTCCACCAGCCAATATGCATGTAGAGATAGCCATTGTTCATCATTTCTCTCTATGGTGTGAATTTGCCAGTACATTCAATGTACCGACCCTTTGTGGCTTCAACGTCTCATGTTGCAGGAATCTTACGACGAGTAAGTGATACGTTAGTGTTACGATTTCTACACTCAACTTTGCCGTTGGTGTTGATGGGAATCCACAACCTTGTTACTTCCGCTATTTGGATTGAGGTAATAGTATTTGCGTTACTTTTACATGTGATTTACCTCTGTTATAAATCCTCGAGTACTGTGTGTGTCAGCATACCGATCCAGGGATGACACTTAAGCACATGCGTCCTCCACGCGGAAGAAGTGTGTCCTCAATGCGCCCTCAATTTACTAGTGTGCGGGGTGCTACCCCGAGTGGTTTCAACTTTGTTTACTTCACCACGTGTCAGATGGGCCTCTAGTTTACTTATTTTCATCCTCTGCCACATGGGCCAGCATATGAAGATACAGAACACGAGCTGACAAAGCATCATGTGGACTAGTTGACCGGTCAACTAAAAAATATACGGAGCTATACGCTGACACAGTGAGCATATAATCCGTCGGTATAGAGTGTTCGTGTGAGAGGGGAGGCCCGTGAGAGAGAGCAGAGAGAGAGAGAAAGAGCTACTCCCTCCATTCGATAATGTAGTTCCAACATTTTTTTAAAGTCAAACTTTTGAAACTTTGACCGAGTTTATAAAGACATTACTTATATCTACAATGCCAAAGATAAATGATAGTATGAAGTAAGTACATGTTGTGATGAATCTAATGATCTTTCCAGATGTAAATGTTTTTCTCCACATATACCTGGTCAAACTTTTTTGAGGTTTGAATTTTCAAAACATCCATATGCTTATGGACGTGAGAGAGTCCCTAACTAGAGAGAGAGAGAGAGTGAAATAGAAAGAGTGAGTGAAAAAAGTGTATGTGCGTGTGTGAAAGAGACATGGACAACACTCGATAAAAGTTGAGAAAAACATGTGTGTCTTATGCAAACATATCACACATGCATCTTCGACAATGGAAGCAAGGTGAGGAGATAGTGTGTGGTTGTTTGCAACCGAGAGAGCAAGACCCCTAGCACGTGGCCAAGAGGGCTCTGACAAACAAGGGAGAGAGGTCGAGAGAGACGTACGGACAAAATGCATACATGGGGAGGAGAGAGTGTATGTTTGTCATAGAGAGATCCCCTGGAGATCGTGATGGGACTACATGGGTGGGAGATCGAGTGACAAGGTGTGTGCGTAATAGAAGATACCACGAGAGATATTGAGATAGACGTATTGATGGAAGGAGACAATACGTGTGTTCCTGATGGCTAGTGAGAGATAATCATACTTAGGGGGGAGTGCTTGCGCCTATGATGGAGTGAGGGATTATGGTACTTATTAGGGGGGTGCATGTCACATAGAGAGAGAACAAGGGCGGAGAGTATTGGATGGGCCTATATGTATAGCGTGAGCGAGACATGTGTATGTGTGAACCAGGGAGATATAAAGTTTGAGAGAGATTGAGGAGCCCCGATAAGGCTGAGTGGTGTGTCAGATAGCTGAGAGGGGGAAAGAGATATTCGATCCACTCGATAATGCAGTGCATGTAATTTTTTTAGAAGTCAAACTTTGGAAACTTTGATCAGGTTTACACAAATGTTATTTATACCCTCAATACCAAAGATACATCATACGAAACTACATCATATGGTGAATCTAATGGTATATGTTTGTCATTCTAGATGTAATTGTTTTTCTCCACGTACATGGTCAAACTTTGTGATGTTTGACTTTTCAATAAATCAATATGCTATGGACTGAGGAGAGTGCCTAAGTCGAGAGGGATCAAGTGCATGGGAAGGAGAATGAGTAAGTGCGCAAAAAGAGTATGTGTGTGAAAGAGAAAGTGACAACAAACGATAAATTAGAGAGAGAGTGTGTGTTTTTTCGTTTCTTAGGAAAACATACCATGCATGCATCTCCGAGATAGAAAAGGGGGGCGAGGAGATGCACGAAGATAGCTAGTGTGTGATTGTTTGCAACGGAGAGAGACACCCCTATAGCACATGTCCAATAGAGGCTGGCCAACAAGGAACAAAGGTCGAGAGGGACACATGGAGAACATGGACACATGGGGAGGGCGAGAGGGTGTGTTTGTGATAGAGAGACCCCCTCGAGATCGTGAGGGGACTATATGGGTGGGAGATCGAGGGAGGTGCGTACGCGATAGAAAGATGCCCCGAGAGAAATCGAGATAGACCATGCACAAGTTTGTGATGGAGACTAAGATTAGCTAGTCATATACATATAGGGGGGACTGCGTGTGCCTACAATTGAGTGACAAACCATCATACTTGGATAGCTAGGCATGAGATTGTGTGTGTGTGTGCGTGTGAGATGGAGAGAGAACGAGGGAGAGAGATAGAGTTTTAGATGGGCCTATCGAGTGCGAGTGAGATATGCATGTGTATGTGTGACCCATGTAGATGGAGAGTTTGAGAGAGAGGGGGAAGAGCTCCGAGATGACATAGTGGTGCGTGAGAGAGTTACGGGCAACGAGCCAAGGAATTTGTGTGCGTACGATGAGTGCACCGAAGATATCTAGCTTCGACTAGTGAATCAAACATCGTGTGCAAGAGAGACCTATAGATGGAGTATATATGCATGCAAACTAGAGAGACCCCCCCCCACGCACACACACAAAGAGAGAGAGATGGAGATAAAGAGATAGGACCAACAAGGTTTGTGTGTTGAATGCGTGCGATAGAATTGAAGATTGTCGACGAGAGAGAGAGAGAGAGAGAGAGAGAGAGAGAGAGAGAGAGAGAGAGAGAGAGAGAGAGAGAGAGAGAGAGCAGGAGTCCGGAACAGGGGGAGGTCGCGTTTTATGCATCAAAGACTGATATAAACCATGTTTTGATATAAGCTTGCATTGAAATATTTAAATTGGAGAACATGTTGTCTGCAATCCACACATGAACAGATATATGCGTATATCAAACAAGTTCATTAATTTGACTTTCAACATGTTCATGGAGTACTATAATATTGTACAACATGCTATTCGATTGAGGTGTTCAATTTTGGATTTTGTTCACTATTTTGACCTGGTGAACGAGCTATTTCATTGAATTGAGATATTTCATTTTGGGTTTGATTCCCGTTTTTAGTGGGTCAACTATTTGTCATATAGTAAATCACTAGCAACGAGCATGTAAAAACACGTTACTCTAAGCATCATCTCTCCAACTAAAAAAGAAGTGGCAAGCTAATATTTCTAATTTGATTCGAATCGACTTGGTAAGGTAGACATGGATGCTCATTCTCCCAAATTTTGAACGAACCGTTAAACATCCTCTGCTCGGTGGAATTAGCCTGAGCAAATAAATGGGAGACGCGAAATTACCATCCTGTGGGAGACGCATTAATTGGCCCTTTGTGCATCGAGGGTAGGTTCGTAACTTCATCCAAGCGCGCCTTCTCCTCGGCCGAAATGATATGTGCCGAATAATTCATAATCCATGGTCGGCAAAACACGCTCTCCTCGCCCGAAATCGCTCGCGCCCACTTTTTCATAACACGCTCGCCTCGCCCGAAATCGCTCGCGCCCATTATATTTCAAAACACGCCCTCCTCGCCTGAAATCGCTCCCGCCCACTACTTGGGGAGAAGCAAAGTTACTCTACTATCCCCGACCCTCAGTACACAGACCCAAGCCGAGAAGCCTAAAGACAGGGGTAGAACTGTAACTCCCCCTCACATTTCAGACAAATGCGTCCGTAAAACATGGTTCCACTCCCCTCCCATCCCCCCCATTCATACCTCGTGGGTGCCAAATCACCTTCTCCCCGGAACCTCCCTTCTCCCGAGCCGCGAAACCTCAGCCCCTCCTCCATGGCGCCCCCACCGCACCAATTTCACAACCGCCCTCCTCCCTAATGCCGGAGACGCTGTCCATTTGCTGTCGTGCACTGGGCCATGTGCCTCTTACTCCATGCTGCTGGAGCTGCCTCGACGACGGCCGCGGGAACCGTACCGGAGCCGATTCACCCCCGCCATTGCTCACGGCGGCGGAGCGGCTCTAACTTTGGATCCGTCCAGAGTCCGCTTCCCCGTAGTCATCGATCTTCGCGACATCGCTGTTTCCCTGCCGCCGGTGGCCACCTCAACCGCGCCAGCCTCACCGACTAGGCAGCTGGACCTGCCTACTTCACCATGCCGCCAGATAGGTCGCACCCTCATCTCAAATCACTTTATTTAGGCGTCAGTTGTCTGAATTTTTATTCTGGGCCAATCAATTCCCAATGGGAAGCAGCATCCCTCGAGGTGGCGGAGCTCCTAGGCTGCCGGTTGGTTGGTGTCTAACATAATGGTGCGGGGCCAAAAGTTCGTAGTGGTAGCAGCACTTAGATGGCTATCTTAGAGTTGCGTGGGTTCAAGGTACTGCCACCGCCGGATCTGGATGACGGGGAGTCTTTGTGGATTGGCCCGGGGACGGCGCAACCACGACAGTACGGTGGGGCGGGGAGCGGTTTTGGCCGGGGCTACGGACGACGGAGGCAAGATGCTCTTCCGTTGGTCGCTGGCTCTTCGGGGAAGATTCCTAACAGTGTTAGCCGGGAGGAACAAGATGACCATCAAGCCATCCGACGTAGATCGGACAGTACCAAAATAAAATAAAATCGTGTGACCCCAATTTAGTCTCAGTCAATAGACGTGTGACCACTCTCGTACCTTGTTGTTGATCTCTTAGTGTATTTCTTCAGATCAAAGAGATGTGTCATTCTTAACATTATGTGTTATCTGCATCTTCAGCCACACCGTCTTCCGACTCACTGCAGCTGCTCCAACAAGGGAAGCATACACCAGAAGGGAGCTACAGTCCCCACTCAATAGTTCCCTGCATCGAGTGTGCGTGCCTGACATGGACAGCCACAACAACTGTAGGGCCATCGACAAGTTAGCACATGATGCTCACTCCTATGGATGGCGGCCAGATAGGTTCTACCCTCGTCTTACTTGTGTGCAACATTTATGGCTTTGGTATTCATCTAAGCATGGAAAATAATTATCACATTTCACTGTATATTCATGCTGATCTCTTTCGGGTCTTGTTCAGGAGTTAACGTTGTTCCATAGTTCAGCTAATATACTTGTTCTTTAGTTAACGTTGTTCCATAGTTATCATCCATCAGCCAATGCTATCCCACAGGCTAGTGATTATAGTATTATACCACTTCCAGTATTACCTATGTTGTTCTCTAATACTTTTGTGTGCCATCTAGTTAATCTCGAGTAGAAATGATACATATTCTATAGCTTTCATCTGTGTTCTCCCTTTAGTTTTTCAGACCTGTTGCTGCTAGTTAACCCCAGTCCTACTATTTATGTCGTCTCCTACAGACACTCATTACATAAATCTAACTACTAGTTGTCTTCCATGCATGTCAGATATAATTGCACACACTGATATATCCACAAGAACCTCACGGAGCAATGTAAAGGCCAATAAACTTGATTTCAATGATACCCAATATGATGGAACATGTAAAGGCAGTTCTTCAGAAGACTTGCAAAAAGATGTTGAATCCTCTGCACCCCACAAGGTCCTTGCTCTAACTTGTCCCGTGATATGGGTACAACATGCATATAATGTCCTCGAGTGTATCTACTCTGTTGCAATTCCATGTGCTTAGCATGCTGATCATGCATGTAAATATGTCATGCCTTCCTGTTTTTCAGTACCTATTCCATTCATGATAACATGTTTTCAAATTCAAGTACTGTCATTCTACTCTATCACAATGCCATTTGCTTAATTTGGACATCATGCTTCCGAATATCTTATGCATTGTTATTCATCAGTACGTACTTCATCTGTCTACCATACCATGTTTTTTTTACATTGAAGTGATGTTCTAGTTCTCTGATGCAATGCCATCTTAGTTTCCCAATCATACACGTGTATGCTGCCTTATGTTTTTTCTGTATGTATTCCGCTAGCATACAATTTTACATTCAACTAGTGTTTTTTTACTGTGTTGTCCTGTCATATCCCTAGCTCTTACACCATACTCCTCCGTCCGGATTACATGTTGCCGAAATGGATAAAAAGGATGTATCTAGAACTGAAATACGCCTAGACCCATCCATTTTTTAGATGGACGGAATACATGTCAATATGTCATGACTTTTTATTCTTCAGTACCTATTCCATCTCTCTGTTGTAGCATGTTTTATAACTGAAGCACCATTCTTCTATAGAAGGCATGCAAGGGGAAGACGACTATGTTAGAATCTGAAGGGTTACAAACCAGGTCTTAGCAAAAGATCCAAACGCCAGGACATAATAAACCAACTCCAGTTTTTATAGATACTGCTCCAACACAGAGAAACCCAACTCCTACTGATAATAAGCAGATTCCAGTGGCCAAAGAACTAGTCCGCTCCAGTCCAGCAAAAATATGTCAACTCCATTCTAAGAAGCATGTGCGTATCCTTGCGTCATGAAATTTTATAGCATGCTGATCATATTTTCTACATGTTTCTTACCCATCTCTCTTTTAGAAAATAAGCTTAACAGATAGAAGAATTTCTGCACTAGTATCGTCTGTGAGGAAAGATTCTTGCAGGAATTCTCTGTACTCCAATGCAGATGTAAGTACCTGTTCTATATCACATTTTTTTACATCAGCATGTATTTTTTTAATCGGTGTGAATCCAACCTTTATCTGATCTAAATTTAGTAGTTGTAAAATGTATGATTAAAGGCCACAATGTTGACTTTTGTAAGGAAAACTGCCTGGTAGTTTTGCATCCTGAGCTGCATGAGTGTACTATCTCATATTAGTGGGTTTGATTACTTTGGTTCATTTATTTGCACTAGCATCAATCTTTGATTGCCCAGTGAATGTAATTTCCTGTAATATATGCTGGATGTGCAACGTTTTTCCCTGTATGCTGTACCTTTGCTTCATCGGTTTTGGTCATGTGCATAATTGTTCGTCGTAATGGGCTCAAATTATCTAATTTGGCCTAAAGACATGTATGAACTTTAGTGGGCCCATTAAGTTAATGGGCCGTTACCAGGCCAAAAGTTAATGGTCGGCCCTCTTAACTCCCGGGTCGTTAACAGGCTGACATCAAAGCGGGCAACAGGTGGGCCCAATTGATTTCACGGGCTGTTAACAGGCCGTTACTAAGTTCGGGCTACATATGGCCCAACTATACTGTGGGCCTTTAGCAGGGCAAAAGAGACAGCGGGCTTGTACTGGACCATGAAGAGCATGGGCCGTTAAGAGGCCAAAAGTCAGGTTGTATTGTAAATGGCCCAACTGTGTTGTGGGCCTTTAGCAGGCCGAAAGAGAAACCAGGCTGGTATTGGACCATGAAGGGCATGGGCCATTAAAAAGGCCAAAACTCAGGTCCGACTACAAATGGCCCAACTCATTTATGGTCCGTTAACATGCTGAAAGGGACACATGGCCGTGAATTGTCCCATAAATTAAATTGGTCGCTAAAAGGCCAAAACTCAGGTCCGACTACAAATGGCCCAATAGATATATGGGCCGTCACCAGACTGAAAGACACACCGGGCCGGAAATTGGCCCAATACTTAAATGGGTCGCTAAAAGGCCGAAACTCAGGTCCGACTACAAATGGCCCAACTGATTTACGGGCCATCAACATGCTGAAAGACACATCGGACCGGAAATTAGCCCAATATTTAAATGGGTTGATAAAAGGACGAAAGATGTACATTGTGAAAATTGGCCCATCCACTGAATGGGCCGTTAACATGCCGAAATCTCACCGGGCCGATATTGAGCCCAAATATATAGCGGGCTGTTAACGGGCTGGAACGGACGATGGGCTGCAATGGTGTCAAATCTTTAACGGCCCGTTGACGGGTTGAATTGGCACATCTCGTGTGAGCCGTAGGCTTAAATGGACCTGACACAAGTAGGCATTATATGGGCCGGCCTGCTATTTTTTACTGGGCCGGCCTTTTTCACCGAAATGGGCCACTGTTGGGCCGTGCCACGTGTCGACCTATCATAGGCACCTCCTGTCCAATGAGTGGATGACATCTGTCCCAACGGTGAGGCAACACGTGTTTCCTCCGACCAATGATGATTTTACACGTGGAAAATCCCCATTAGTCCGGGATAATAACGGGTTATCGGATCCAAAACCGGACCCGATAGCTTAACGGCGTTCCGTTACGGTGGATGCCACGTGTCGGTCACCCTTGACGAAATCACTTCTGTGACGCGTGATTTATCATCATGGAAGTGGATACTTCTGTGATGATAATTTTGGTAATGTCATGGAACACTTCTACGACAACACATGTATGACTATCTTGATTCTGTCATAAATTTGTCATGGATGTACATGCATGACAGAAAACATGACCTACTGTGACAAACACGTATCATCACGGAAGTGTATTTTTTTGTAGTGCTAACTGCTCTTGTTTGGGAGCTCTGTGGTGGAGATGGTGCTGTGTCAGTAGGAACTGGGTTACTATCTGCTGGGGTTGGGGTTAGACTAGGTGAAGCTGGTTCTTTGTCCATGGCAGTAGGGGTACAATCTGTGAGAGTTTGGGTTATGTGTGGTAGGGCCGGTTCTCGTGCATGTACAACTGGGGTGCTATCTCCACCAAGAGGTAGCACCGTTTTATTTGCAGACCATGTTTTTAGTCCGCTAGATACTGGCATCACCCGCTCCAATTCAAATGGCTGATAATCAGGAAACATAGTTGAATGCATAGACATTGTATGAGAGACAGATGCAATAGATAGTGTGGAAAAAAGAGGGCATGAAATAGTTGACATGTATATTGTTTAACTAAAACGGATAGCATGACATAATTTCACATATATGATGTCTATCTAAACAGGATATCATAGCATAACATAATTCAAAGATATGATGAATAACTAAACATGATCGCATTACATAATTCACCTACATGTTATCTAAGCAATCATGATCGCATCATTTAATTCACATATGTGATTTATATGATAAAGAGAGGGCATTCGATATGATGTCGAAACTAAGAACATGGTGTTGAATACTGTGTATATGATGTCTAAACTATGCAATGCAAGACACCATATGTATGATATGAGCAGTATAACCATGCCAAGTTAGACCATGCACGTCGGTGCGGGAATAGGACTGGTCATCTGTCTCTGAATCCATCTCTAAGGAGCTATCGGGACCCAACAAGAGATCTACTTCGACACATAGCACTGTCTGCTCTGAAGGCCTGGTTTTCACTCTAGATTTTTCAATCTCCCACCCAAATGGCTGATTCACAGGAAGAGTAGTTTAATGTACAAACATTTTTGACAAATGGAAATGTAATGAAGAAAAGGATGGGCAAGATATCATTCAAATATATGATGCCTGGTTAAACAGGATGGCATTGCACATTTCACGTATATTATGGCTGGCTAAAAGACATGACACTGCACAATTCCCATATATGATATAGAAACGAAACCGATGGCATTACAGAACATGTCTAAACTAAGTAGATGACATATATGATGTCAAAAGTAGGCACTGCAAGGCAACATATGCATGATATGACTAACATCATCATGCCAAGGTAGAGAAAACACCTTGGGGGTAAATAGGAGTGGTCAGCGACGTCTCAATCCACCTCGGAACATATATCTTCCTCTGGATTACAATCTGGAGAGGGGTGGGGAGGGTTTTCCATTGAACTCACCATGGAGCAATGTCTGCATGACATTGTATTGCCGGGCAAAACTCTTGTCTTTTTCACTACATGTTCAGCATGACTGTGTACAATATCTGACATGCATACGAAAAAAATATGGTGAGATTATGTAAGGAGAGCATGCAGAAATTTAGAGTGATGGTAACAACCAGTGGATGGATCCAAAAATAATGATAGCAGGCTGATGATTGTTTTAATTTAATAAAAAGACATGATGATTTCCTTACTAATTGTTTCCCACCCAAGATGAACAACATAGGCATACCCTAGGTGAACCAGATATTAGACAGAGATATTATTCATTGCTTCCTCGATATGTGCCCTGCAACTAATTTAGAACTCAAGTTTGAACATTAATTTGGACCTGACTTGGAGTCCAAGAGGCGAACAGGACATCAAGGCTGAAGCAGCACAAGGCAGACATTGTCAATATCAAGTGGGATTCTAATAGCATCTCCAATAGATGATGTAAAATAGATCTAAAATTTACATCACCAAAAACCACCTGACTACAACAGATGAGGTAAAAACTGTTGACTCTGAACTTAATTGTCAAAATTGAAATTTACTATGGAATCTGAATGTTATTGTCGAAACTGAATGCAATGGTAGCAGAGAGGCGCTTGACATGTAGTTTAGGGAGGGCCTGCAGTTCATCTTCAACTTGCACCCCCCAGCGCCGCCTCGAAAAAACTCCCCACCACCGGTCCGCCGCCACCCCGGCCAGCCCTCTAGGACCCCCGCCCCACCCTGAACCATAAGATAGATAGTGGGGTACCTCTCCGGCGAGCCCCTGTCCCCGCTGCAGGTGGTTCTTCCTTAACTCCGGCGAGCCCCCCCACCCCCTGAAAATCGACTGACCAAAAAGTCGATTCAATCGACTGAAGATTAGCTAAATCAGAGAAGAGCAGCAGCATGAGCGAGGGGGAGAGTTGCAGCAGCATCGCGAGTGAGCGAGCGAGAGCCGGAGCAGCAGCAGCTGGGCGACTGAGCGATCGAGCGAGAGCCGGAGCAGCAGCAGCAGTGTGAGTGAGCGATCGAGAGCCGGAGCAGCAGCAGATCCGGCTGGTATGGACGCCGCCGCCGAAGGGGCCTCGCACCGGGGGAGAGCCGCCATGGAGATGTCGCCCGTGGCACCACCTGCTAGGTAGCCGCTCCATGGGAGGTTGAGTTAAGGAGAAGGTGCGATGCGATGAGTGTACAACCTCTTTGGTGGCGCCGAGTAGGCCTCGGCTTCGTCCGAGGAGTCGGTGAGGATGCTGCAATTCCAGTGGAGCAGGTTAAGGTGGCGCTGTGGGGATGGAGTAGCCGCGATAAACGAGGCGATCGTCGGAGCAGCTCCTTGGAGGTGGACGGGGCGGCTGAACCGGCGGGACCATGAGATGGACGACGGACCCTCATCCGGGGAGGTGGACGAGGGACGTCGAGCTGTTGCGGTGGACGACGTCGTTGGGGAAGAGGCTCCGGCTGGGTAGCGGTGAGGTGGCGGACGGAGGAGGGTGGGGTTTCGCGGATGGAGCGGAGAGGTTATGGCGGCCTGGGATTTTGAATGGCAAAAAGGAGGCGATGGGAGGGGGTGAACCATGACTTAGGGACGTGCTTGTCCAAAATGTAGGGTGTGCTACAAAGGTACCCCCACTGATTTGAACTAGCGGCCCTTTCGGCTCAGGGTTAGAAGGGGGATTTCGCGTGTCAGGATTTGGCAGCTGGAGGGAGTTTTCGCGCGCGTCGTAATTTCGGGATAGCAAGGCGCGGGTTGTGAAGGCGACAGTTTTGGGAGCACGATATCTGAATTTTCAGGATATTAGAAGGCGCGGGTTGAATTTTTGGGACAAGCCTAACGTGTAATATTGTACTTGTATGTACCAAATCAATTCGCACTTCCCTCAGCCAAAAACAAAACGAAAAAATAAAACTATTCACACCACACAAAGAGAGAGTCTTGCCCCATTTTACTATAAAAATGCTATTCAAAGCTATTCCCTACTTCCATCTATATAGGGCCTAATGTGTTTTTCGATGCTAACTTGACCAAATATTAGAGCAATAATATATGACATGCAACTTACAAAAAGCAGACCGTTAAATTCGTCTGTGAAAGGTTCTTTCAATGATATAATTTTCACATTGTGCATGTCATGTACTATTAATCTTGTCAATAGTCAAAGGCGGTCTTAAAAAACGCATTACTCCTTGTATAGATGGAAGAGCGAGGGATTATGAATCCATGTTATGTCCAATTAAATTTTTTTTGCTTGTTGTATGATGCATGTAACCTACTCATACCAACATTCTAGTGCATTCCAAATGTCTATACTACTGCTGCAATTCGAACTAAATTTGAATTCGTTTCTCTCTTTCAATAAGAATCTACAATCATGATTGTTGCCAACTTCAACCATCATTCGTGTATTACCTTAATAACACACCACATGATTACTATAAAGATAGATATGAACTATGTGTACTACATGAACTCAAATTCTATTTTTTGAATACACTTGATGTTAATTCCAAATAATAGTACATTTGATGTACTAACTATATATTGATAATCTAAACCATGTTCCATATGTACACCATGTTTATCAGACATGGTATAGTGCCCTGCCCCCTACATTATGACAAGTATTTAGACCTGAGCTGCAAAAGCCACACATTAGCCCAAATTATGATCAATGTTCTATATATTATACGTAGTACTAGCAAGGTGCCCATGCGTTCCACAGAACATCAACATGATCAAGGGGAGGCCTAATTTGCAAATATGGAGAGGGGTGTGGGTATCTTTTTTCAAAATTTCCATAGTTTCCTTCCTATCTATCAGATATAAATAGGACGACATATATTGCAGGATGGCAGGCACACCATCATCAACAACTCCGTTTTTTATAAGAGTAGAGATAAAATATATTATATGTAGTATAACTTGTTCATAAAAACACCTACTCCTAGATGCATTCTCTCTCTATCGATCTCCCTTAATACATGAGGTAGGCCTCTCTCCTCCTCCACACATATACCAGCCATTGTACCTCTATAGTTAATTATGCCTCCCCCACCACACACCGATAGTCGAACGCTGTAGGTAGGTATCCATGCCACAAAGACAAACTGCACCTGTCCCCGCTCGCATTCCAGTAGGCCAGCCACTCTATATCTCTGACGTGGGCACACACAAATTCGATGGCACTTTTTATCGATCGTGCGCGCACACACACACACACACACATCATCCCTCTGTTTGATTCTATGGACACCTCAAGCCGATGATACCTCCACTCTCTTCTCGTGGATCGCCCCCACTATATATATGATATATCCAGGACTCTATTTCACACACATTACATATGTTACATTTATTGATTGACCCCCCCAAAAAACTATCACGAACCCACACACTATATCTCTCTACGTTTCTATCTCTCTCACACAACCCCACGTAGGTGGTGTACGTATAGAAGAAGAGAATAGGTACACCGCGCATGTACTCACGGTTCATGCCCAGCCACACCCGCACGGGTACACGGTGGAGCTCATTTCTGTATGAAATGGCAGCCCACATGCTAATTTGAATGCGTGTAGCAGTTGTTTACCTACGGAGGTCATGTATCACACATGTAGGAAACAAAGTTCGACTTGATGCGTTGGCTCCTTATTTTTAAATAAAGTTATATCGCTCAATGGCACGTACACAAAATATAAAACGATTTTGTTATGGAGAAAAAGGTAGTCTGCTCCACTATATACAATGGAGAATGCCTGCCTGGTTTGTCTCTCTTCAGAGTATCTCACACAAGGCTGTGGTGGCCTCTCTGTCACCGTTGGCCACTGATCCGGCCGCAATCCGTCTGTCGGAGGAAAGGGAGGACGTGCATCATTTCTCTGTTCAACGGGGCCGAGGCAGCACGTCCCGATCTGCGGTACATGCTGTTCTCTCTGACCAAGCTCCAGCGTGGTAGGGCCTACGCCACCTGCTCGCTACCGCAGTATGGGCAGATTTCGCCCGCCGCCGCTCACCTAGTTACATCTCGACGACCTCCAGGTATCCCCTCCGGCCCGTCTTCCCACCTTGCTCCACTGCCTGTCTTCCCACGTCGCTGCATGTGGATCTTCCATAGTTCTTTGCCCAAAACGTAGCTCGTCTGGCATACTTTCCATATTGCAATCTCGTCCTCACACCGTTTTAGACAAACACAACCGTGTTGTTATCCTCCCTTAGGACAAGGAATATGCTTCTTTTTTGTCGTGGCATGTGTCATCAACTATTATTGGCTAGTAATTGTTTCCTTTCTACCTCTTTTTTGCAAACAGGGCTATCCATTTCACCTCGTTGCTATTGCGACCTTTTGGTGAACTGCACAAATCACTTTTTTCTTAAGAGTGTTTTATGCAGTTGTACTAAAATGTCACACGGGCAATGTCTCTACATTTCAGTGCGACTGCACAAAGGGAGATTGGGTTTCCTCAGTCCTCCTCATCCAACTCCAAGCTTAATCTTCTCCAACTAGTTAGTCTTAAGAGAGACTGCAAAGTTGACCGGCTTCTATTTGTGTGTTTATTGTTTCATCAGCAGTCCTCTATTATCGTAATCACACTTAATATCTTTGGAATAGGGACGCTCAGCTCTATTTTAGTGCAACTACACAAAATGATCAGAATGTTGCATGCTCCAGACAGCTACTTTTTTCCCAACATGCCTTGTTGATTTAGACATAGCTGGGGGGACGTTGCTGCCAATGAAAGCATGGATCAATTTTAATTTAACACCTTCTCACAACTTTGTCTTCAGTTGTGATGTAAATATTAGCTCTGATCTGCTAATAATTGAGATGCATTAGCAAGGAAGTTAGTTTTTTATTGTTTCCGAAAGAGCATTGATGGCAAGACACACGAAACAAAAGCTGAAAGCTCCGGAAAATTATTTGTATATTACATCAATTATGTAAACAAATGCTGGAAGCTCGATAGTATTGCCAGAAGCCTCTTCGGCATCCGGGTCCATGCCATGCACAAAATTATACTCCTTCATTCCTAAATATTTGTCTTTTTTGCTTTGTATGTGTACTCCCTCCATTCCTAAATATTTGTCTCTCTAGAGATTTCAGCAAGTGACTACATACAGAGCAAAATGAGTGAATCTACACTATAAAATATGTCTATATACATCTGTATGTAGTAGTCCATTTGAATCTCTAAAAAGACAAATATTTGAGTAGTCACTCGTTGAAATCTCTAGAAAGACAAATACTCCGGAGTATATTTAAGAACCGAGGGGGTAGTGCACAGCCGCATGGGAGACTCAGTCCGGTTGTTGCGCCGCATCAATAGTGAGTAATGAGAAGTAAAATCACAAGCCCCACCTTTCCCACTATAAGTTGCTCAAAAGAAGCAACCATCAATACGCTCTTCTTTGAATCCGCTCATACTACTCCATCCATCACTGTTTATAGAGCGCGCTTCAGAAAAAGAAAATTCTCTGGGACCAAGGCGACTAGCGATCGGCCCGACAAATAGCATTGGTAGTTATAGCATAGCGTCTATTACTAGAGGAAATAATGCGTACACACATGCATGCAGTGCTTCCACCCCGGGTACACACATGCATTCACTTACTCCACTCCGTAGTACATCGAGAGAAAATTGTGGGCTTGATTGCGGTTACCACGCCCTAATTAATTGAGCATTAAACCAAATGCGTCTAAAGTCTCTATGGTGGTGGAAATGCATTGAGAGAGGAGTAGTATGAAGGTGCATAACCAAGTACGCGTATGGCCAGTCGGTCAACGCACCTCCTCTTGGCATATCACTGACATGTGGGACCGGAGTGTGAGCGAATCGATCTCAATTGATGGAAAAATAGCCAACCCACCGTTCCTTGAGAGAGACGAGGAGTGAGAACGCATAGACGGGCTTGCACGGAGGCCAAGATATATTCGAGCATGGTTGATTGATGTCATCATTACATGTTGGGCTGCCATTTTCCGCCCTTCTCCGGAATAAATGTGTACTTCATTAGATATTAAAAAAATAAGAGTAGAAACGCTCCACCATGCGGTTCTAGTAGTAGTCCTACTCGTACTACTGAACCTTGCACTTGGCTCTTGGCCTCTTCGTGAAGTCAAGCAATGATGGTACTCCGCATGTTCGGTACTATAGTGTATGCCTCTGGCAATCTGACAATGAATGAACGGATGCATGTCCACCACCTAGGCGAGGGTAGTTTGCATTAGTCAAAAGGCGTAGCGAGCTTCACCTTGTCCTGCAAGCTTCTCCTCCTTCTGCGAGTTGACGGGACACACCAAGAAGTAGTGCAAGTCCATACTCCCTCCTTTCCGGTTAATATGGCTTAATCTTTTTTGCGGGTAAATGAGAGAGCTTTATTCATATATAAGCATTCTTAGGACGATCAGCGAAGACACTGGTCACTAGGAAGCATGGTACCCCGCAAAAAAGATGTAGGAAGCGAGGTGTTTCATCAAGCCAGCTCTCGGCCACATTCAAAGTGCAGCAAGCACGGTTCGCACAAAGATGCACCGCAAGGTTTGCTGACCTGTTTACATGCTGAATAACAAAAAAAGAGGAAATATTACCGAGCGCTCCTATTTGTAAGGGCATGTACAATGGTTGATAAGATAGTCTTATCTTAAGTTTTGCATGTAATTTAGAGATAACAAAAAAGAGAGTCTACAATGGGTCTTCTCTTAGCCTTATCTTCAATAACTAGCAATTCCTAAAAATGTGGTGAGACATATTGTGTTAAGAGATCATCTTTTGTCTTCTCTTAAATAAGAGAAGACAAGCCTTCTCTTATGAGTTTTCTCTCCTCCACCTCATCATTGATCCTATGTGGCACTACTAAGATAACACAATTGTACATGCCCTAACAGGATATGAGCCAGAATTAAGCGAGAATTGTGGCGAGTGTTCCATGCAATCAACTTCCATTATCACATGCGAGAACCCTCGAAGAGAACCAAATGTGTTGAAGATTGCATTATTACATTTTAAAAATATAATAAGAGTGCAGACGCTCCTCCATCCGGTTCCTAGTATTAGTATAGTACATACATCTATAGACTATAGTAGTAGTACTAGTACTAGTAAACTTTGCGCTTGGTTGTTCGCCTCTTCAGGAAGTCGAACAATAATAGTACTAGTATAGTGTATGCTTTTGGCAATCTGACACCGAATTAACTGTTGCACGTCCACTGCCTGAGCGAGGGAGAGCTTGCATTAGTCAAAAGTTTCTCCTTGTCCCATGAGCCACCGCGCGCAAGCTTCTCCCGTCCTGCAAGCTTCTCCTCGTTCGGCAAGTTGACGAGACACAACAAAGTAATGCTAGTACATACTACGTCCTATCTGGTTACTATGGCTTAATTTCAAACGAGATAAATACACTGGCTGTGGTTGTATATTTGTAAAAGTACGGTCAGTGGACTTTATAATACGCTCATTGCGCTCAATATATACATTTTCTGGTGTTTATACGGTCACTAGCTCACCCTAGATGAGTATGTGTGTGCATGCACGTGTAGGTTGAGCACTTGAGCGTGACCGTGTGTGTTCCGTTGTGTGCTCGGACATGCATGCATTAGGGCGTCACACGCGTTTTTTCATCCATGTGTACATGTGACTATTGCATACACGTAGGGGGAGTACGTGTAGGGGCCACTAAAGGAGCAGTCAAATCACATAGTAAGTTAGTCAGAAGAAGCAACCATCATTTCACTCTTCAATGACACATATGCAACATAAAATCATTGATATGGAGAGAAAAAGAAAACCACTGTATATACACTAGCACGAGCCTAAGCTACAAGCCTGCTTGCTTTGGTTGCTCTCTTCACAAGCATAAAACGATGGTGGCCACACCGCTGGTCACATATTTGGCCTGATCCCGTAGGGGGGAAGGGAACAATGTTCTATGTAGACGCGGACGACTTCGGTGAGGGAGAAAATCCACAGTCGGCGCGTCCCAATCGGGGGTCACCGCGGTATGGGCCGATTCCACGTCCCAACCGCCCTTCTAGCTACAGCCCGACGTCCCAGGTAGTCCATCTTCGTTTTGGAGCCGGCTTGCTCCACTGCCGCAGCTCCCCACGTAGCTCCATCTCCATGTCGATCTTTCTCTACTTCTACCGGCTTCTACTTGTGATGAGTTTATGTGTCATGAACTAGTGCCAGCACTATTATTCTAATCACACTTCTTCAATATCTTTGCCACCAGGGATGCTCAACTCGATTTTAGTGGAACTGCACAAAAGCATCGTATGATCTGAGGGTGCCAGCCGTCTTTCCTTCGACAGGTTCTACCTGGCCAAGAAATTAAATCATGTTTAGGGTTTAAGGTTTAAGTCGTAGTGACCCCATCAGTAGTTTTTCTTTCATACACGCTCTCACAACTTTTGTGTTTAGTTGTGAAGTAAATATTGGCCATGGTATGTGAATCATTGAGATGCATCAGCATGCGTGTTAGTTTTCCTTTGTATTTGATGGAATGTTGTAACGGGGCAACCTTGGAGTAAGAATGAAAATGGAGTGGGAAGTTTCCGTTTTTCCGGAGAAAAAATGGAAACGGAGAGAAACCAACATTTTGTTTCGTTGGATCGCGCCATCGAGCCAAATCAACGTTCAAATCACGTCTTTCGCGTTCGTGTCTCACCCTCCTCCACGGCTGGACCCCACACGATCGCTCGGCATGCCACTCATCGCAAACCGAGTATATGATAACTTTCCCGCCTGCTTGTTGATGGATCGCGCCATGGAGTACTAATACTACTGGAAGAGATTGACGAGTTGGGGGAGGACAACTAGCTGTAGCATGGACTCCCAAGAACTTTTTACATGCATGTTGTGGTCGGCTATTGCGACCTTTGAACGCGAAGCAGTCGCGTGCACCAGGAAGCGGCGTGGGCGACGCTCTGTCGACCGGCGCACCGCTTCAATGTCGGCACCAGTGAGAGGTCACGTACGCTCTGGCCAGGCATGAATGCGGCACTGACCATTTCGGGCGGGAAGCACGCGCATGTGATGAAGAGGGTTCGGGTTGGTCAGGAGCGGCCGTGGCAGCGGTCCAGACACCCGCAAACAAGAGATGTTGTACGTTAATATTGCCGCATATATAATTAACAAAGTGAATAATGTGCTAGCTGGCAAATATGATTGGAGATGGAGATGGAAATGGAACTTTACATAATCATGGATATGCATGTCTATATCTATGTGTGTGTGCGCGATGACTCTCGCGACCTGGAAGCGGGGGCGTGTTTTTGACTGAGTTTTCTTTCATGGTACATTAAAAAATTGTCCGTCAGTTTTCGTTTCTTTTTCCGGGAATGCGCGTATTCTATTTAAAACCACTACTATGGAGAGATTTTTTTACTCCATTGTAGCCTCTTGTTTGATAGAGTTTCTCGCGTCTCGCTCTCTCACCCTCTCCATATCAATACAAGATGACAGTGTCCACACTATCTCTCTCCTCACCGGTGGTCACAGATCCGGCCGAATCCCGTCCGCTCGGGAGGTGAGGAGGTGCAGCGTTGACATTGTCGCCGTCGGCGATGGAGGAAGCCGATGTGCACCGTCCTCTCAGAGCCGACGCTAGTGCGGACGAAGGTCCTCCGCGCCTTTGTTCGTAGCCGTTGTGTGGGCAGATCCTGCCTGCCCACCTAAGCGACATCTCGCCCACCTGAGGTATAACCTCTTGTACTGGTCCAGCTCCCCAGGTCGCTGCAAGCGGGATTTCTTCTATGCGACTACTCCCCAGCTCCCCATGTATAGTAGCTAGGGTTCGTCGGCTGGTCCAGCATCACCTACTATTATAGAGGAAATCCCACTCGAAAAGTTGTCCTGATTTATGCCTCGGTGGAGGTATACATGTTGATTCGACAAAAAGTACATGGTGGTTGTGCGGTCATTGTCCATATGCTCCTATTGCTGTTGCTAATCTAATATTATCACTGGTTAAATGAAGAAATGCTTTTTTCTCGGGTATCCTGGTTTAGTTCCCATTAAGATAATCATGATGCTTCTATTTGTTGGTGTACTTTTCATAATTCTTATTGACAATTGAGATGTCGTTGTTAATCTTGTAAAACAAAGTAACACACTATATCCCATTTTTATATTTTTGGAAACAGCGATGCGTATCTCCATATCTGGGCATGTCTTCCTCAATTTTAGTGGAACTGCATAAAATTGGATGGCCATTGTTGTTCCACCTCACTGTTCTCTGCCACGTGGTTCTTCCTTCCTCGGGCTTGATTACTGAGAAGAAACAGACCATAGTGAGGATTTGTCGAACTTCATAGGTGCCTCACCCAAACTTGATGCCAAATGGATGATGCATCACCTCGATGACCTATCGATGCTCATGGTTGCGCCTCATGGCTACGTTGGCTGGTGAAGCTGATCGACTTTCAAATAAAAACAAGTTGTCTTCCATCAACGCTCTTTGCTTGTTACCCACAAAGATGATATCCTTTGTCAGTTCACCTTGGTTGCGTTGGAGACGCAGTCGTCTTTCACGTTGGTGCAATTTTATCACACAATTGGCTATGAACCAAATGTTTCCTCGAAGAAGGATCGATGTTGGTACTAAGAGCATAAGTTTTGTATTGACATCTAAACCTTCTCACAACTTTGTCTCCAGCTCCCCTGTAATTTTATTTGTCCAGCTATTAACTTTGATTAAAAAAATTGTGTGGACTAAAAACCCGAATGGACGTAGTAGCCCTCCATTTTTATTTACTCCGCATATTAGATTTGACTGAAGTCAAACTTTGTAAAGTTTGACCAAGTTTAGGCCGAACACAACAAACCATAATTATTAGAGAGGGCAAATTGTACATACTCTCAAACCTTTCCTATAATTGAAATTAAAATTGTTTATTTGTACACACTCTCACACGTTTCCAATAATTTCGCGCATGTGTGGTTGTTCACTTAAGGGAGGGTAGTGTACCGCACATGAAGGACAGGAAGTGCGACCATGACGCGTGGATTGTTAGTTCATCGGAAGGAGTAGTAGTTTTCTTCACTGGTACATTGAATAAAGAGTTTTGTTTCGTACTTACACAATTTAAAACGATTGTTATGGAGAGAATAAGAAAACCACTCCACTATATATTAGTCGTATACACGAGTACTATATGGACACAACTTCATTCACTTTAGTGCACCTGCCTTTGGGTTTATGACAGGTGGGCCCAAAATGTGGCTGCCCCCCTGTCATACAGCCAAAAGCAGGTGCAGTTAAGGCACCGGAGCTTAGTCCGTACTACAGTTTATATATAAGCTGGAGCCTCAGTGCTTGTTCGCTAGGGTTTGCACTCTCCACACTCTCGCCGCACTACATATATATACACGCTGGAGGCTTAGCGTTCCTTTGCTAGGGTTTGCTATATTCACAGTCTCGCACCCTCTTCACCAGATCTAAACAAGACTATGATGTGGCCTCTGTCTCCCTCACCCCCTCATAGCTGGTGAAGGAGCCGTCCGGATCCCATCGCACCAGGAAGGGAATGAGGTACAACATTCACTCTATCACCTTCGGTGAGGGAGGCAATCCACTACCGTCTGCGCTTTTCTCTTTCACCCAACGCCTATGCGGGAGGGCCACCGACCCCTTCTTCCTCGCTGATGTATGTAGTGTGGGCAGATCCAACCTCCCACCACATGCCTTGCCACATCCCAACGACCCTAAGGTATAAGTTTCTTTGAAACCGTCATTGGTCTAGCTTCATGCGGATCTTTTTCGATTCTGTAGTCGAATCTAGGTCTTGGTTCAAAGAGGAAAGAAGGGTGCGGTGGGGTGGAGCATGAATCTAGGACGTGGTTCAATGAGGAAAGGATGGAGTGAAAGTAGTATAGACTAGCTATCAAGCCGCTTCTTTGGTTGAAAACGGAAAAAGGGGTTAACCTAGTACACACATCTGTAAGGAACCGAACTCTTTGTTGAAAAGCGAAAGAAACTAGGGGATCAGGTAGTGTGTGCAGGACTAGATTTGCTGCCCTCACATAGGAAAAAGTTTCAAAGAGAACAAATATGGGACCAACACAGATATGCTGCTTGGCTACATACTCTGCATCACCCATTTATACGTGTGAACGCACATGGTGCTGGCATGTCCCATGTCCCATCCACATGATCGTGCAGTGTGTTTTGAGATGTTGTGTTACTTGTATTGGTACTATTTGAAATAAATGTTGAATTGAAGCTATTGTATTGCTCTCTTTTCCCATTAAGTAGTGAACAAAAATGGTACCAACCCAGACATGATGCTTGTTGCTTTGTTACAACAAACTCTGCATCACCCACTTTATAAGTAGATGGAACAACATGGTGTTGTTGCACCCACTCGCCCCTGGAAATGTTTATGCTGATGGTAAAATAAAGCAATGCCACTCTCAGAACTAACTACTAAACTATTTTAAGAGAATTTCTCTGTTAATATGAATCAATGCAACCGTTTTAGAAATGCTACTGTCCTATACTTTGTTTTCCATTAAGATAAGGTAGATGCTTCTTTTTGTGGCCGCATGTTTCATCCTCCTTTATTGGCAGTAATTGTTTCCTTTTTTGCCTCTGTTAAATCTGGGATATCTATTCAACTTGTTGCTATAGCAAACTTAATTGTCACACCGGCGACTTTACTTGATTTCAGTGCAACTGCACAAAATGAGATTGGATTTCCTATTCGTGTTGGCAGATTCATACATGATCTTGTGTGCGTCATGACAGGTTGGTACTTGCCTTCATCCACATAATCGTGTAGTGTGTTTTGAGATGTTGTGCTACTTGTATTGGTACTGTTTTAAATAAATGTTGAATTGAAGCTATTGTATTAATGTCTTTTCCCATTAAGTAGTGAAAAATGGGACCAACCCAGACATTATGCTTGTTGCTTTGTTATAACAAACTCTGCATCACCCTCTTTATAAGTAGATGGAAGCACATGTTGTTGTTGTGCCCACTCTCCCCTGGAACTGTTTATGCTTTTTGTTAATCTAATGCCGCTGGTAAAATTAAGCAATGCCACTCTCAGAATTAACTACTAAATCTTATTTCAAAATTGCAACACTTGTTAGTGATTGGCAGGATTACCATTTTTGTGGCCGCATGTTTCCTCCTCCTTTATTGGCCAGTAATTGATTCCTTTTTTGCCTCTGTTAAAACATGGATATCTATTCAACTTGTTGCTATTGTGACATTTTTCCCCGCTTAATTTTGGTGGAACTGCACAAAATGAGACCGGATATCCATATATGTGTTGAGATCTCTTTTAGATCTTCCTCAGGAGTTGTTTCAAATCTTGGTCTTGAAAGGTCAGTACCAACTTCCCTTTGAATTAACTACTAAATCTTAGTTCAAAACTTCAACACTTGTTAGGGATCGGCGGGAGTACCATTTCTGTTAGGGATCGGTCGGAGTACAAGTTTAAGAAATGTATCATTCAGATAATGTCTCTGTTATTATATATTAGTTACAGTGTTTTACAAATGGTGCTATCCTGCTTTGTAGTTCTTTTTACATGTTTAACCAAGGTATTGTTAAGATAATGTCACTGTTAAAATGAATCAGTTGCATTGTTTTAGGGGTGATACTTTTCTGCTTTGTCATTCTTTATACATGTTGAAACAAGGCATTGTTAAGATAATATCTCAGTTAATACGAATGAGTCACACTGATTGAGAATTGCTACTCTCCTGCTTTGTTTCCCATTAAGATAAGGTAGATCAATAGATGTTTTTCTTCTGGGAGTACAAGTCATCAACCGTTATTTCTTAGCAATTGTTTCCCTTATACCTATTGTTGCTTACAGGGATATCAAAACTAAAGCTCGGTTTTATTCCGACTTTGATTTTAGTTGAACTGTACAAAAGGAGCCAAGGTGTCTAAGGCAAACTGCTGCATTAGTAGGTCCAGCTGGTCTTACCACTTTGTAGAAAGAAGTAGCCATTGTTTGCGCCACATCACACAAGGAATGATCGAGAAGATTTACAGAGTATTAGTAGACGCTGGTGACATGACTAGTCTGCAGAGAGCATAGGAAACTCTACAACACGTGGAGTGCACTGGGCTAAAAGTGCCCAAACAAGTACAGGAAGCCAGGACAGGACTCCAAATCTGTCAATGTCATTCTAAGCAACAATGATGGGGCATATGGGTATGGTAATTTGTTTACCGTACTTTCAGTTTGTTAGTCCTCCGATTGGTGGGTTGACACTGGGGCCAATATTCATGTGTGTGTTGCTATGTCTTTGTTTTCTTGCAGCATATAAATATGATATCCAAAGGGATGCTCATCTTGATTTTAGTGGAACCGCACAAAATGTCCAGATGGTTTGTGTCCTCCATAATACTTCATCATGCACAATACATCGAATGGTTCTCGAATCATTCATCGTCACCTTGAGCCACCAGACTATATATTTGAATGGTGCTGCCACCATCGGTCATTAAGAAGGGTAAGAAGAAAGACAAAAAGGGAGGTGGCTGCTTTACTTGTGGTTCGGAGGAACACTGGGCAAACAAAGTGCCCAAGCAAGTACCAAGAAGCTAGGACAGGACTCCAAGTCTGTCAATGTCACTCTAAGCAACAATGATGGGGCATCTGGGTATGGTAATCTATTTACCGTACTTTCAGTTTGTTATTCCACCCATTGGTGGATTGACACTTGGGCCAATAGTCATGTGTGTGCTGATGTTTCTTTGTTTTCTGGCAGCATATAAATACGAAATCCACAGGGATGCTTAGCTTGATTTTAGTGGAACTGCACAAAATGTTCAGATGGTTCGTGTCCTCCATAATACTTCATCATGCACAATACATCAAATGGTTCTCTAATCATTCGTTGTCACCTTGAGCCACCGGACTATCAGATGACAAACTAATGTCAAACCCTGCCCGTTCCGCAATCATAGGCATTACATATTTTGAATGGGAAAAGCTTGTCAAAGTTGACATTAGTTTAATAGATTGGAATTGGAAAACCTTGTGAATTTTTTCTCATTGATGTTAGCCAGAAGACATGCAGTTGATATTTTTGAGTGGGATGCCCATTGCTGTGAGCAACGTCGATCATTTTTTCCTATTCCTGTCTTCAGTTCAGAAGTAAATATTTACTATGCTGAGATGCATAGTCACATGAATGTTGACTTATGTAAGATATTTTAAGAGTTTGTTCTGAATATTGTCTATGTCATGCCAGGCCTTGTGTTTGATTGCAAAGTTGAGCTTGGAATGTTGTGGCATGAGGCATCACAAGCTGTTCACCATGCCTCCTGAGAATAATGCTTCATATTGTTTTGCATGTCATTCTAATGCTAGTGATTTGCTTGTTAAGAAGATCATCCTCTTATGTTGTTTTCATGCTTAAGAAGTTCATCGTCTTATGTTTCATTCATAGCCTATACGACAAGTCGGGTAGGTTAGACGTGAAACCATATGATCTTCCGACCAACTCATCATCTTAGGCCGTGATTGGATCGTCATTTTCCAGCCAAAACCGCTTGTAAGACTGACGCTTGTAAATAAAAGCAGATGGTCTTGGGCAAAGCGCTTGGTTGGTCGATTTCGACTAGTAAAATATACACTAGTCTCTCAAATTACACGCATAACCCGCCGGTTTTACTTACAGACCTCGGGCCCTCAGTTTCATTACGCTGTATTTTACGCATTGTTTCCAAAGATGAGTAAATTACACTTGTATCTTAATACAGGTGTGAAATAAACCAGAGCTCCCAAGCGCGGCCTTACCGTTTCATGCCGTGTCAGTCTCTCGAAGGTGCTCATAGGTGTCCGATGATCCTGACATCCTGAATGAGCAGCGGGCGCTATACCAGACCATCTGTAGGGCCCGCGAGGCCCTCTCCGTCATCCTTCGAGTTGTTGCGCTCGCCGTGGCGCCGAGCATTGTTAACATGGTCAATGAACATGAGGATTCAGGAGATGACTTTATTGTGACTGGATGATAGTAGGGACCCACTAGGGCCATAGCCGTACGTACACAAGTGCCTCCTTCTTATATACAACTATATTTTTTTACTTCCTCCTGGTTTCATGACATCACGGTCCCACACCTATGTAGTCAATATAAACGATAGAATTGCACAAGGTGCGGCCGAAAGTTGGGACCAAGCAGCTCGAGCAGAATTTGTGTTTTTGAGGCATGAGCACTACAGAGTTTTTCTTGGCGATTTTTGCGTTATTGTTCAGAGGAGAGCAGGGTATTAACTGGGCGGGCTGTGGCCCGTCTAGCCTAGGAAAGATATCCAGCCCAGATATTAATTTTTTTCAAGATGAAAATTGCTAGCCCAGCTATATGTTTTTTGAGGAATACCCAGGCAAGGTCAACTGGTTATTCTCCGCCCCACTGGGAAGATTATCTTTCCTAGGAGGGATGCATTAGGCTTAACAGAAAAATGGGCTTTAAAAAATAATAAATGGGATGTAATTATAAAAACTGGGCAGTAACTATAAAAAATGCACCAAACACGGAATTAGTTTATGAAATATTATTTATGGATTTTGAAAATCTTAATTTTTAATTTTTGCACACGCAATGTTTCGTTGGAATTTTACGTAATACAAATTTCTATTTCATCTGACTAGAAATTCGGGATAAAAATACTTCGGATCCCATCAAAATGTGGGAAATTTTATTGAATTCTGTCTTGAACGGTTGGTTGAAATTATTAATCGTTGTCCTAGCTACAAAATGGGTTGTACTTTTAACAAACTGTAAAAGGGTTGTAGTAAATTCCATTAGAATTCAAAAATGTGTTGTACATTCAAACAAATAGCAAATGGGCTATAAGTTCTCTGCCACATACTTGTGGGCCTACTAAGTTGACGCGTGCCCTAAAAAAAGAAGTTGACGCGTATGCAAGGCTTTGTCAACTTACTATAGTCAACACACGGTTCTAGTAGCAGTGGCCGTTGGATGTCTATCCAACGGATGTCGTGCTTCTTCTTCAATCTCGGATATTCTAGTTTTGGTCGCCCAAAAAATGATTCCTCCCCCTGACATCTGGGGCGCACCATTTTGGAGGCTGACCTGTGGGCGTACTAAGTTCACGCATACCAAGGGCTTTGTCAACTTAGTCAATATAAATGATTCTAGATGCAGTGACCGTACGATATCCATCCAACGACCGTAGTGCTTCTTCAACCTCTGGTCTTCTTGCTCTAGCTGCCCAAAGCAGCGCCAGTCGTGCTGCCTGCTCCTGCCTCCCGTGGTCGGCTGTGCTGCCGCGGAGGCCTCACCGCCCCTAGTACTCCCACCGCTGGCCATGCCATCCCTCCACTCACCCACAACCCCTGTTATTCTGCAGCGACGGAAGCCTCACACCGCAGCCAAACCAGTGAACCCTCGTACTCCTCTCCGCGCTGGCTTCCACTGCCGCGTCTTCCCTGGCTCCGCGTCGTCCCCTTCCTAGGCCTCTCGGTCGTCCACCGCCCTGGTGCTCTCAGCGCGGCATGGTCAACATGGTCAAGGAACGACTTCCATCGAAAGAGTACTGTACGTGGAGAGGCTGACAGCTGGGTCCATGACGGCCGCAAGGAAGTGCCTCCTTATTACGCGCAAAATAATTATTCCTCCACCTGACAGAAGGGACCCACCGGATGAGCCACCATATTTCGTGAAATAAACGTTTCCGCCCTGACTGCTGGGACCCATCAGCTACATCTTCGCACGCAAGGAAGTGCCTCCTTATTAGCACAAAACAATGAATACTCACCCTGCTAGCTGGGACCCAGTATAGTGGCAGGCTGTCAAATTAGTCAATATGAACGATTCTAGATCCAGTGATCATACGATGTCCATCTAACGGCCATAGTGCTTCTTCAACCTCTGGCCTTCTTGCTCCAGCCGCCCAAACCAGCGTCGGTCGTGCCTCGTGCTCCTGCCTCCCGTGGCCGGCTGCGATGCGGCGGAGGCCTCACCGCCCCCTACTACTCCCACCGCTGGCTAGGCCATCCCTCTACTCACCCACACCCCATGTTATTCTGCGGCGATGGCAGCCTCACACCGAAGCGAACTAGTGAACCCTCATACTCCTCTACGCATGGGCCTCAACTGCCGTGTCTTCCCCGGCTCCGCGTCGTCCCCTTCCTAGGCCTCGCCGTCGTCCACCGCCCTGGTGCTCTCGGTGTGGCATGGTCAACGTGGTTAAGGAACAACTTCAATTGGACGTGGACTATACGTGGAGAGGGTGACAGCTGGGTCCACGGCCGCAGCAAGGAAGTGCCTCCTTATTACACGCAAAATAATCATTTCTCCAGCTGACTGCGTGTACCCACCGGACGGGCCACCGTATTTCGTGAAAAAATCGTTTCCCCCTGACTGCTGGGCCCCACCAGCTACATCTTCGCACGCAAGGTAGTGCGTCCGGGCAAAAAACGATTCACCCCCTGACTGCTGGGACCCACCAGCTACATCTTCGCACGCAAGAAAGTGCGTCCGGGCAAAAAAACGATTCGCCCCCCTGACTGCTGGGACCCACCAGCAACATCTTCGCACGCAAGGAAGTGCCTGACAGTCGGGACCCACCTGGTCGAAGCGTACATAGCGTTGTCATTCTGGTCGTGAATGTGTACATACATACTGGTCGATGTAGAGGCGCGCATGTGTCGTAGTATAGGCGCGCACGTAGAATCTACATGTACGTACAACGGCCAGTGTGCAAGAAAGAAAATACGACCACGTACGTACATACGGGCGGGGTCTCAAACGCCTACTCGCGCATACGTACGGCCAGGGCTCGTGTACATGGCTGGGTCAGAATGGAGAAACTGCGTCGTCGTCATGTTCATGGGGAGCCAACCGGCTGGGTCGGAACGGAATGTGCCGTCGTGTTCATCGACAGTGCTTGGACGGAACAGCGATGGAAACCAGGCCTGGCGTGCCGCAGAACGGAGGAAACAACCTTGTGTTCGACCGGCCATGTTCGAAACGGGATCCTGTTCATCGGGAGGGGTCTGGCGTACCGCAAAATGGAGGAAACGGACCTCCTACGGTCGAATTGGGGGTCCTGTTGATCGGTAGGGGTGTGGCGTACCGCAAAACGGACGAAACAGACTTGTGTTGGAGCGCTACGGTCGAAACGGGGGTCCTGTTCATCGGGAGGGGTGTGGCGTACCGCAAAATGGGAGTCCACGGGATACTGTTCATCTCCACCGTCGACCCCCTCCAGCCTCCACGAGCTACTGTTCATCCACCATCGACCTCCTCCATCCTACACATGCGACTGTTCATCCACGGGCTCCTGTTCATCCAGCCTCCACTTTGCGCTACTCCACCGGCTACTGTTCAACCAGCCCTCTCCATGGGCTCCTGTTCAACCAACCCTCCACGGGCTACTACTCATGCAGCCATCCATCGTCTACTGCTCATCCAGCCCTCCATAGGGTGGTCCTGTTCATCCAACCCTCCACAGGGTCCTGTTCATCCAGCCCCAACCGATTCGATCCACTGGGGTCCTGTTCATCCAGAGGCAACACCACGGGGTCATGTTCATCCACCCCAACCGGGAACTGTTCATCCAAACCCCCCCCAGCAACGCTCACTGTTCATCCAGAGGCAACATCGATCGGCTTCAGTTAGCAGTAGTAGCGAAGGAATCTCTCGATCGGGTTCAATTAACGACCATTGATCGATCGTTGGGGTTTAGTAACACATAGCCTACAGTGCAATCGCTCGGGTTCAGTAGGCGAACGCCTCGCTCGGGTTCAATTAGAGCCCAACGCCTCGCACACACGCGCGTGCATGTACGATAGAAACGCGCATCGCTCGGCCCTGAACACCCACCATAACCGGGAACACCCCAATATTTTACTAGCCCTCGCTTCTACCATGGGTTTTTCCATCATGGACGGCCCAAAGAATGTCATGCAGCTGCGTCTCCGGCCCGCCCAGGACGAAAAGCCCATTTTCTGTCATGATTTTTTATCATAGAAGTAGGATCCCACCAAATCTATGATGATACCGGGTTTTGTCACAATTATCATCATAAAGGTGTCATAAGTATGACAACAAAAAATTCGTTCGGCCCAAAATGTCACAGATGTGTCTTTTTTGTAGTGAAATCATTTCCTATTTTGTCCTAAATGGCAGATTGTGAAGCAAGTGCCATTTATCTTTGCCCAATTGACTCCAAACTTCTTGGACATCTTTTCTTGTCCAAATAATTGCCACATTACAAATTTCAACTTAATTTGCCTAGTAAATATTCCTGAGCAATTTTTCAAAGTTCCTGTATGAGGGAATTGGTTGTGAAGGAAGTACTAGCTAGGCTAATCCAATTGAGTTGAATTTTGGCAGGGTCTTTCATATCATCAAATAAAAGCTCTGCCCAAGATTTGAGCTCATGTCATGCCTCCATGATGGCACAACTTCAAATCTTTGTTTCTTTCCAAATTTTCAGTAAGTGAAGCAAGTGTATTTTATCTTTCTCCATTATGGCTGTAAGTTTTCCCAGGCCTTCTCTTATCCATATAACATATCTCCACCCAATTTGGTTTCTGGTTAGTGGAAATGCTTCTGAAGCAAGTACCATTTTGGCTTGTCCATATGGTATGAAACTTTAAAGCATCTTCATATGGCCAAATGACCCTGCCTTGCCAAATTTTAGATCAAGTTGACAATCCATGTGAGTGCATCATCATGATCAAGTTTCTGGACCTAATATGAGGTTACAAAGCAACCCTGTTGTTTTGTGATCCATTTCCCCTCAAACTTAACATGATCGTAGTCCTTCCTCATCTAATCACCCTAGTCAGCTTCATTTGTCCCAATCAAATCCCTGGTGATCAGCAGTGCGCAGCCAAATTTGATACAACAAATTTCAGACGATCACTCACGCATCACATTCGCTTCTTTAGATGCTCCATCAACTCCCAAAACTCCTGTGATGGAAAGACCACACTCTGGACAATGTTTCCCTGCCTCTTGCGTCCCCTCTTCTATCGCTCTCATGTCCCTGCCCCCCCGAAGCCTCCTCAGCGGAGCTAGACACCGCGCGCCCATGGACAAACAGTGTCCCTTTAGCTCTGTCTTTGTCTCAGTCGCTTCCTCTCCGTGCCTCTTGGCCTCCTCTTCCCCATTAGCTCACCCTCCTGTGCTCTCCCATCGCCTTACTCCAAGCCCATGTGCGTGCACACGCGTCCGCAACGCCGGACACGTATCCATGGCGACGCCAGCTCGGCCTCCTTGCCTCGCGCCTATTTAACCCCTCCCTCGAGACACCCAAGCTCACCAAGCCACTCCTCCACCTCCCAGGACCTTGTCCCGCTACTCTCCCGAGCTCAAAGAGCTCTCTGGTTCCCTCCATGGCCGTCGTGCCCGCATCGGCCTGGGCCTAAATTGGCTCAACGCCGATGCCCTCCCTCCTCCATTCCACCACCACTAGATCACCTATAGCCCTCTGGTTCTTCCCCGCCCTTCGCCTCTTCCTCTCGTGGCCAGTGGATGCGTGCTCACTTATGACCAAAACCGCCGTCGGCCGCGGGTGATGCCCCGCTCGCCTCCGACCTCGACCGTGCCACCGATAGGTGGGTCCGCCTCCATCCCCCGAGTCCAACGGTAGGTCGGGCGTCGCCGTTGGTGGCCGGAGCTGCGAGCACGGCCGCCGGTGCCGGCCCTGCCCTCTGGCCACACAGGCGAGTGAGAGGAAGCGAGGAAGACGATGACACCCCCTCCCCCTGCGCGTGGGACCCGCCCGTCAGCCTCACCTGCGTTGACCAGGCGCTGATGACGTGGATAAGTGGAGGCAAGTTTCCCTCTTTGCGCTTTTCTCTCCTCAAAGCGTATTCCACGAAATACATTTTCCATTTGAGGAAACGTACTTTTGTTGTTCTTCGGCAGAAAATATGTTTTCTTTTGCAGAAGCCGTAATCTGCCCGAAGGCGCTTTTAGTTTTTGTGTCCAGGGACTTGTTTTTTGATGTTTTATTCACAGATTGGTCCCTGGTGTTGAACGCCTCATAACTCCGTAACCCTAACTCCGATTGAGGTGAAACCAATGCTCACTTCTTTGTCTCGTCGAGCCCGTTCTGTTTGCATCATTTTCAATATGGTTTGCCATACTGGAAATGACCATTTTGCCCTTGCCCCTAATCAGCACCCTCCGAGAAAGAACCCTTTATGGCGATTCTTTCCGCGGTCGTACCGCATTTATCCCCGGAGCCTTCTTCATCCCTAGGCAAGCCACAACCACCATTTGCATGATAACCATGCAGAAGCATTGGTTTTCAACTTCAATCTTTAATAATTGTCTGTTTGTTTTGCTATTGCAGTCGGTATTTCGGTTATGCTTATGGATCGGTGTTTACCGTCATGCTATGTTTTCATGCACTATGTTATTATGCTCTTCATGCTAGTATTAATTTAATATTGGCAATGTTTGGTAGTAGTACATGTTGGTGATGGTCTTCGGTGCCTGACTATCATCTGCTCCGAGTACCGTTATTATGCATGGTCCTTGCATTCAATTGATTAAATACTTGCATGGTAATTTTATCGTTATGTTATTACATGGTATTTATTATTGATGCTAGTGGTCATGTTATGCTATGGGTAGTATTCTAGTTGTGATATCCATGCCCGTCAGTATGCCATGCTCATCTGGATAAATGGTTAAATGTTGTTGTTATGCTCGTTGATTGGGATGCACCCCCATGCTTATGTTAATATCATGTTCATGCATTGTAGTTGCATCATGTTGTTTTTATCATGACTGTCGGCATTCTCGGAACGGGGGTCCCCAGACTTGCCTACCTGCGGCCCGCAGCATGGCTCCACAAGCAGCCCGATACGTCCCATCTTCACCAGTAAACATCCAAGACCCTCGCGACGGGCCAAGCCTCGCTAGGCGGACGATGCAAGACCTCCTCAGGGGCGGCCTCACCAGGCTGGCTCGCGAGGGGTGGAGAGATCAAGGTGAGGGGCACCTCGCGAGGTTTCTGTGACACAAGCCATGACGCCTGGGGCCAGGCGGGCGCCAAGAGGGCACCAGCGCATGCAGTGTCCTCATTTCCTATTTGGTGCTACATGGCAAGCGTAGAAGAGGAGTCCCGAGGCATCAAGCAAAGGTTTCCATATGGGTGCAACAAGACCAAGATCAACAGGATGACAAGATGGAGGTCATCGTGGAGCCCAAGACAGTGTCACCACCAATGCCTTTGGTAGGCGAAGACTACTTTTGTCAGGATAGCTTGTACTAGGTGTCTCCCTTCAAATTTGGCCATTGTGGGATCCCTTCCCGCTCAATATTTGGGAAGAGGACCAGGGCCTCTATAAGTAGGACTAGCCACCACCGTAGGGAGCCATCTCATCTTGGACTAGATCCATTCCGCCTAGGCCACCAGACAAGTTCACCAAGCACAGGAAAACCTCTACTCGCGAGGCTATTCTTCCCTTGTAACTGTTCATCCTCAGCCCAAGAGGCAATCCACCACACCACACTGGAGTAGGATATTACACCACAGTGGTGGCCCGAACCAGTATAAATCTTGTGTCTCATTTTCTTTGGGTTCGTCGAGCTAGGCCGTGAGATCGTAGAGTGTGCGAGCTAGAGAGGGGGAGAGATCTTTGTGCGCACCCAGTGTTCGAACCTCAAGGGTTTTGTCGGAACCCGAAATCGGACATTTGTTATGCCAGGTAGGGGTGCGTCGAAGCTTCCCCCCTCCGATGGCCTCGCCTCTCCGACTGACTCTCATGGATGCCGCCTCTTCTCTGACTGGATCGACGGGCGCCCTCCGCAGGGCCATGGGGCTCCGGGCCTTCACCCACGCCTTGCAGTGGGTGCAGTGGCCGCACGAGTTCAATCCGGAGATGCCACCCCGTTACGATGGTGCGGCGGATCCAGCAACCTTCTTGCTGGCATACAAGGAGGCCGTCTTGGAGGCCGGGGGCGATGGTAAGGTCATGGCCAACTGGCTCCCAATGGCCCTGACTAGCGTGCCGCGCGCCTGGCTCCTTCATCTGCCAGAGTCTTCCATGGCCTCCTGGGAAGAGCCGTGTGACCTCTTCATCACGCGCTTCGGAGGACCAGCACCCCCCGTCGTCGTGGCTCTCCTCGGTGGCTCGCAGGCGCCACCGTCGGATCGTCACGCCAAGCCATACTTCGCCAGATCAGCGCCGTCTCACCTCGGCAGGGGCTCCCCCGGGTTGGGCGGCACCCAAGGCCGACCTGATCTTCAGCCCGGGGTATCACCCAGTCACCACCCTCGGCTTGGGTGTGCTTCCGATGCTTTTCATGCCCAGCATCTGCGGCGTTGCCGTTACCAAGGCCCTCATCGATGGCGGTGCCGGCCTCAACGTGCTCTCCGTGGAGGCTTTCAGCCTCCTTCACCTACCACTAGAGTGGCTCCACCCCAGCAAGCCTTTTTCTGGGATCGGTGGCGGCTCCTCCAACCCCCTGGGGCATATACGTCTCCCCATGACTTTCGGCACGCGTGACAACTACCGCACTGAGCTGATCGACTTTGACATCGCCCACATCGACATCGCCCACTGGCCCAGTTCATGGCGGCCACTCATCCTGCCTACAACCTGATGAAGATGCCAGGAAGCAAGGATGTCCTAACCGTGGTCGAAGACGCTAAGGAAGCTGTGGCGGCCCTCAAGCTCGCCTTTAGGGGCAAGGCGGCAGCTTGCCCGACCGACAAGGCAGTGTACAGAACCAAGGGGGCTGCGCCGACCAAGAAGAAGCAGCTGTTCAACCAGGGTCATGTCAAGACGAAGCAGATACCGGTTGAAAAAGACAGGGCCTCTGGCGCCACCTTTAGCATAGGCGCCGACCTTGCCCCAGATCAAGAAAAAGAGTTGGTGGACTTCTTCTGGGAGAACAGGGAAGTATTCACCTGGGAACCCAAGCAGCTGGCTCGGGTCCCGAGAAGAGTGATCGAGCATCATCTAACGGTATGCCCCAACGTGCGCCCTGTGAAGCAGAGGGCAAGGCGGCAATCCACGGAGAAGTAGTCCTTCACTGTTCAGGAAACCCACAATTTGGAAGCAGCGGGTGTCATTCATGAAGTCCGGTACCCAGAGTGGCTGGCGAATCCGGTCATCGTGCCGAATAAAGGAGGGAAGGAGAGCATCGGTGTCGACTTCACCAACCTCAACAAGGCCTGCCCTCAAGACACGTTCCTGCTGCCGTGCATCGACCAGATTGTCGACTCCACCGCCAAGTGCGATCTGCTATGTTTCCTGAATGCATTCTCAGGCTACCACCAGATCAAGATGGCGGTGGAAGATGAGGAGAAGACATCTTTCCTAACCCCATGCGGGGTGTACTACTACACTTGCATGCCATTCGGACAACGCAATGCAGGGGCGACCTTCCAGCGACTGATGCACATCACCATGGGGCAGCAGCTCGGAAGAAACGTTGAGGCCTACGTCAACGACATTGTGGTGAAGTCTCGGGAGGCAAGAACTCTGATTCAGGACCTGGAGGAGACCTTCGCGAGCCTAAGCCAGGTGGACCTGCAGCTCAACCCGGAGAAGTGCTTGTTTGGTGTCCTTTCGGGCAAGCTGCTAGGCTTCCTTGTGTCCCACAAGGGGATCGAGGCCAACTCAGAGAAGTTCAAGGCAATCGAAGACATGAGCCCACCACAAAACCTCAAGGAGATGCAGAAGCTTGCAGGCTGCGTGACTTCGTTGGGCACTTCAACGATGAAGAAGAAGGGTCCATTCGAGTGGACCCCCGAGGCCGGCCTGACATTTCAAGACCTCAAGAGATACTTGACTAGCCCGCCGATGATGGTGGAGCCTCGTCCTCGCAAGCCCTTGGTACTCTACCTGTTTGCCACACCCCACTCCGCTAGTGCGGCGCTAGTGGCCCTTAGGGAGGGGCCCGAGGTCGAGGACCCGCCAAGTGGCATTGCCAAGCCGGATGAGGCAGCTAAGCACCAAGGCGATGCTCCTGAGGCATCGGCTGCCCCGACAGGTCATCAAGCCCCAGGAGCGGTAAGCCCGCAGGAAACACCTCAGTCCCCGGGAGCCAAAAACTCTGTCAGCTCCCCCACCCTTGTCGAGCACCCAGTGTATTTTGTCAGCACGGTCCTACAAGATTCGAGGGCGCGATACCCCATGCCTTAGAAGCTCTTGTTCGCACTCCTGGTGGCATCACGCAAGCTGCGCCACTACTTCCAAGGCCACCCCATCAAGGTCATTTCAGCTTACCCATTGGAGACAGTGCTCAGAAGACCCAATGCTGCGAGAATGGTCGCCAAATGGAACATCGAGCTGCAAGCGTTCGACCTGGAGTTCAGCACAGCCAAGGTCATCAAGGGGGCTGCACTCACCGACTTTGTGGTAGAATGGACCGACACCCTGGATCTCGAAGCAGGCGAGAACCGATCCCTCTCGCTAGGAAGTGAAGCGCCAGATGGTTGGGTCATGCACTTTGATGGCGCGTTCGCACGACAGGGCGCGGGGGTTGGAGCCGTGCTCATCTCGCCCACTCAGGACAATCTTTACTACGCCGTGCAGCTCTCAAGAAGGTGTTCAACAACATCGCAGAGTACGAGGGTCTCATCGCCGGCCTCAAAGTGGTGGTGGCCCTGGGGGTGAAGTGCCTCACTATCAAGGGAGACTCGCAGCTCCTCGTCAACTTCCCCAACAAGGTGTACAAGCCAAATGATGAGCACATGGAGGCATACCTCGTGGAGGTGCGCAAAATGGAGAAGCAGTTCCTGGGCCTGGAACTATAGCATGTGCCTCGTGGCACCAACAAAGAAGCCGATGACATCGCCAGAAGAGCATCCAAGCAGCTGCCCCAAGAGCCTGGCATCTTTGAGGAGCGGCTCTTCAAGCCTTCAGCCGCACCTCCGCCTACGAAGCTAGTGCCATCTCTGGAGGAACTCCCCCAACCTCCAGCCTCGAGAGCCCCCGCCTGCGGCCCGACCTCTGGAGCGCGCCTCCTCTTAGAACAAGAGCCTCAGGAGGGGTGCTGGGTCGAGGAGTTCAAGGTGTACCTGACGCAAGGCACGTTGCCGGAGAAGGAGGAAGACGCGGAGCGTGTGGCCCGACAGGCTACAGAGTACTGCATTCAGGACGGTGAGTTATACAGGAAGCGGCCAAATGATGTTTCTCTATGATGTATTTCTAGGGAACAGGGGAATGAGCTGTTGGCCGACCTACATGGCGGAGATTGCGGGCACCACACGTCGCCGCGCACGTTGGTCGGCAAGGCTTTCCGTAGCTAGTTCTACTGTCCCACGACAGTCAACGACGCGGCCGAGCTGGTGAAATCCTGCGAGGCCTGCTAGTTCCACGCCAAGTAGATCCACTAGCCCACTCAGGACCTCCAGACTATCCCGCTCTCATAACAGTTCGCAGTCCGGGGGCTGGATATCTTGGTCCCATTCCCTCGAGCGCGTGGAGGCTACCGCTACATCTACGTCGCCATTGACAAATTCACCAAATGGGCGAAAGTGGAAGCTGTCTGCACCATAATTGTTGGGTCAGTAGTCAAGTTCATCAAGGGCCTCCTAAGCCGATTTGGGGTCCCTAACCGCATCATCACCGACAACGGCTCGCAGTTCACTAGCAATCTCTTCAAAATGTATTGTTCTAACCTTGGAACACAGATCTTCTACGCCTCCGTGGCGCACCCCAGGAGCAACGGCCAGGCCGAATGCGCCAACGCGGAGGTCCCGAGGGGCCTCAAGACAGGGACCTTCAATAAGAAGCTCGAGGCCTGCGGCAGGGGCTGGCACGACGAGCTCCAATCTGTGTTGTGGTCCATCCGCACCACTGCCACCAGGCGGACAAGCGAGACCCCGTTCTTCCTCGTCTATGGAGCAAAAGCGGTTCTGCCACATGAGGTCAGGCATCGCTCCGCGCGGGTCCTAGCGTTTGATGAAACACAACAGGATGCCATGCGGGGGATGGATCTCGTGCTGGGGGAGGAACGCCGCCACGATACCTCGCTCCGAGCTGCAAGGTACCAGCAAGCGCTGCGGCGGTACCACCGCCGCAGCGTCCGCTCCAGGACGCTCGAGGTGGGTGTTCTCATCCTGAGGCGGGTGCTCTCCAGGGAAGGGCTGCACAAGCTCTCGCCCAAGTGGGAGGGCCCGTTTCGGGTTGCCCACGTCTCCAGGCCTGGCGCCGTGCGCCTGGAGACACGGGACGGGATCCCCATCCAGAACGCCTGGAACATCCAGCACCTCCGGAAGTTCTACCCATGAAGCAAGGCCCGGTGCCTATGAAGCAAGGCCCAGTGCCTGTGAAGAATCTCCATTCATGACACTCTCACATAATAATGAGTGGGGTTGTACATGCCCCGGAGTCTCAGGAGTGCCGCCCTCGGGCCTTGGGGGCTCCCTCCCACGCCTAGTGGCAGCACTTAGCTCCGCGCTGGTGAGAAGACAAGATGTCTAGACTAGGTGTCGGACGCGGGATTTCATTTGCTTTCCACTCTTGGTTGCCCATTCTTTTAAGTGAGAATTTTCTTTCTGGTGTTCCTTGCCGGCCTGGTTCCTTTGTCCTTATTGCCTCCTTTTCTGCCCTTGGTCCCTCGTTTTTGACCCGTCCTCTCCCTTGCGTGCCTCGCGAGGGGGCTGGTCAGGCGCCCTCGTGAGCATTTTTCGTTTTCTTCTCTTTCGCAAGGCACCCTCTCTTGAGCTCGCAAGCTAGCGCTCCCCTTTCAATCCGTGCCCCTCGGGTACCGCGATGCGAAGCACTGGATTACGGCCGGTAGTGCCTACTACTAGGGTCCGGAAGAATAAGGATTCTCTAATGAATTTTTGCAGTTCTCAGGCGCCTCCCGAGCACAGGAGGCCTCGTCAGGCACTGGGGAACGTGCGTCTTGCAAGGCGGAACCTACCTCAGGCGCATCGAGCTAAGTCATTCTATGCGCATACATAAAACATGACGCCGCAACACAACATAGGAATGATAAACATAACACAACCACTTAGAAATCATAATTGTTGCACGCCCTAGCAGGGCCCCATACTTGTCTCTCTATCTAATGCAGGAAGGAAAGGAAAAATGAAACCAAAGCAAAACATGCTCCCGCGGTAGGTCACGAGGACGGGCCCATGGCGCTCCCTTGGGTTTAGCTGGAACCCTCCTCGCACTTCACTTGAGCGCGGTGACGGGACCACCCGCTGCCACTTTTGAAGCGGGCACGGCGGCTGGTCATAGCCGCCACTACTATAGCTGCTGTCGGAAGAGGAGCCGCCGTAGCTGGACGAGCCATGGCTGGCGCCAAGGACAAAGCCGCCTTCCTCCTCGTCACGACCATCGCCAAGACCGAGCACCTCGTCACCATCGTTGTCCTCGGGGCAGCACCCGATGTTGCGACCATCTTCCCCAAACACCCTCACGAAGAGGGTCGCGCGCCGTCATACCTGAAGTGGAGGGCGCACCGCCTACCCAGTCTGTGCACGCGGGCGAACATCTACCAGCCGTGAGCCAGGACTGCGTTGCCCGCGGCGGAGACCTCGATCGCAGCCCAGGAAGCTTTGCTGCTGCAGCCGTCCGCCTGCAGCCAAAGACCACCTGCGCCAGTGGCAGGCAACTCGCGGACCAAGAAGCGTGGGAGCTGAAGCCAAGTGTCGGCCGGGTTCTCCGACCACATGATGAACTCCGGCATCACCTCCGCCGAATGGAAGCACGGACGAGGGGGCTGCGCAACCATGGCATGCCTCACCTCATCAACAGGACTACCATGACCTGGGCAGCTGCCGCCACGAGAAGAGGCGCCGCCGCGGCCGCGAGGGGCCGTGGCAGGGGTCGCGGTGTGCTTGCGGGGACGACCGCGCCCCCTCTTGGGCGGTGGTGAGCCAGGCCCCTCCTGGCGAGCCTTCCCCTTCTCCGCATTCGAGAACCTCTTCGCAGGCACTATAGGTGTCACAGCAAGCAGTGGAGCAAGGAAGAAGAAGAAATAGGAGGAGCAAGGAAGAGATGGGTGACGGGGGCTCCGCCCCCACTTCCCATTTATAACCAAGGGGAGGCCAACCACCGGCCTCCATTATCTAAGGTAATAATGATCTTTTTCTGCATGTAGCAAGGACCCGTCAAGTCGGGCAGTTGCCGAGGCAGCATGGGGAAGCGGAGACGCCCATGTCTAATCGGTCACCATGCGCCAACCGCGGCTGCAGGCTGATGGGGCCCGCGGCGCTCCACGCTTGCCCTTCGGCTTCTCTTAAAATCCAAGCCCGAGCGCGCCTTGGGCCCGGGGGCTATTGTCGGTGTTCTGGGAGTGGGGGTCCCCAGACTTGTCTGCCTGTGGCCCATAGCGTGGCTCCACAAGCGGCCTTGTACGACCCATCTTCACCAACAAACATCCAAGACCCTCGTGAGGGGCCAAGCCTCGTGAGGCGGACAATGCAAGATCTCCTCAAGAGCGGCCTCGCAAGGCTGGCTCGCGAGGGGCGGAGAGATCAAGGTGAGGGGCACCTCGCGAGGTTTCTGTGACGCAAGCCATGACGCCTGGGGCCAGGCGGGCGCCAAGGCACGCAGTGTCCTCATTTCCTGTTTGGTGCTAAAGGGGCAAGACGAGGAGTCCCGAGGCATCATGCAAAGGTTTCCGTATCGGTGCAACAACACCAAGACCAGCAGGATGGCAGAACGGAGATCACCGTGGAGCCCAAGACGGCGTCACCACCAAAGCCTTTAGCAGGCGAAGACTACTTTTGTCAGGATAGCTTGTACTAGCTGTCTCCCTTCGAATTTGGCCGTCGTGGGAACCCTTCCCACTCAATATTTGGGAAGAGGACCAGGGCCTCTATAAGTAGGACTAGCTACCACCATATGGATCCATCTCATCTTGGACTAGATCCATTCCACCTAGGCCACCAGACATGTTCACCAAGCACAACAACGCCTCTCCTCGCGAAGCTGTTCATCCCTTGTAATTATTCATCCTCAGCCCAAGAGGCAGTCCACCACACCACACTGGAGTAGGGTATTACACCACAATGATGGCCTGAACCAGTATAATCTTGTGTCTCATGTTCTTTGGGTTCATCGAGCTAGGCCGTGAGACCGTAGAGTGTGCGAGCTAGAGAGGGGGAGAGATCTTTGTGCGCACTCTAGTGTTCGAACCTCAAGGGTTTTGCCGGAACTCGAAATCTGACAATGACTCAGCATATTGCATTCAAGTTTAACCGGATTAAATTGAACTTGAACAACTGTTGGCTGAGTCATGGTGCCACCATATCGAGCTGACCAGTGCAACCACGCTTACCTTATGGGGGGTCCTAACTGGGTCTATTATCATGCCTCTCGCCGGTGCCTCCCGTGAGGGAAGGTTATGCGCGGGCGCTACCTTGGCCAGGTAGGACGGCATAAGCCTTCTGTGCCCATTGTTTTTGTAAGGATCCTTGTCCCCAATTGGGATAGTTTTGCCATGACGGTGGCCGTTGGTGCCTTTGGTAGGCATGGGGCCACCCAGGACTTAGCCCAAAGGGGAGTTGGTCGGAGTGGCCGAGACAATATCATGGCAGTAGGACGGTTTTGTCGGAATGCCGTTGGTCCACCCGAATGGGAGTGCGAGGACATGGGTTCCGTGTTGTGGGTACAGTGTGCTCACCTCTGCAGAGTGTGTGTTAAATCTATCGAAAGTCGTGCCTGCAGATAAGGGCCAAGTTCGTGTCGGTCACACTATGGGTCAACGGTAATAATTATGATGTGCTTAATAACAACCCTGGTTTGACAATGAAAGAAGTTCGTTGATATTTATGTGATCGTGAGAGGATCACTGTGATATCGGGAGTACCGACTTGATGGATATTTGTGGTGTTATGCGATTGTCAATGGTAAAGGTCAAGCTCCTTGTGGTTATAAATGATTGCTACAGTATTGTTAATACCAAGCTTGATTGGATCCTGAGATGATCGTGTGATATGATGGTAAGTGATGCATGTGATGGTTATGAGGTAACCCGAGCAGAGTAAGTTGGTGCATGATAGTTTCGTCATGTTACATGCTAGATGTTCATATGTTTATGCCATGCTTGTATTGTTCTAGATGTATCAGGTTGTACATGCCATGTTGTTCTGATAGTATCGTGTTCATCATTGCTTAATAATATGTAATTGCCATGCTATGGTTTGTCTTGATTGCTTTGGTTGCTGTGAGCTTGCAAGTACATTCAATTTACTAGCCTGGCGTGTCATGCCAGATTGCAGGTCATGCCAGATTCTGGCATGACACGCCAGATTTGATTGCTTGTTTGCGAGCTGGGATAAGCGCTCTAGCCAAAGTCCCTGCAGAGTGGAGTTCACCACCGCCGACGTTGTTCCGCTGCCAAGAGTTATTCCGCTGCATCGTGTTGTTCTGCTGCTTGCATGGAGCAACCGTGGTATGCATAGTGTTGCCGTGCCGATGTAATCCCCTTGTACGCATATAGATTGTAATAAAGAGCTGAGTTGTTCTATTATAAGCAGTGCCGTATTAAAGAAGACATCTCCTCGATATCTGGGCTGGAATACGGGGCGTTCCGGTTTCTCTGAGCCGGGGTGCCACAATATCTAACTCTGGCAGTTAGGACGAAGTGCATTAAATGCACCACTAGGCGTCGGGATCAAGGGTGAATCTCGGCAAGCCTGCTCTACCGCTTATCTGTCTCTTCTTACCAGCTTGACACGCCCCCTGGACGTGTGTCAATAAAGCTAACCTCTTCTTCTTGATGCTGCCACGTGCCAGATGGGATCCACCTGGTTGCTTAGCACCTTGACACCACACTAACTAGTGACTTGGGTGTGGTAACGTGAAGCGGTGGCGTCTCTGCGGAGGAGCTTGGCGGGGTTTGATCTTAGCAGCCCCGGCAAGCTTGCCGAGGGAAGTCTAGGCATGCCCTCGGGTGCGGTCTCGACCTTGCCAGTCTCTCTTGCCCGACAAGGGAGGCCCTCCCAAGTTGTTCTTCAGATTACCTTGGGTCTCCTTAATGCTCTTCTTGATGTCACGAAGAGCGGCTTCTCTAGCTTATCTTTGTGTCGCACACTGGTGATGGATTATGATCGTCAGCATGACCGTGTATGAGTCCGGTCATCAGATGTGAATGTCTATTGCACTGACAATAGCCCCCAGGCCGGGCCCATGCATGCTGCCGGGCATCGTTGGTGCAGGCACTAACAATACACATGTGGACTGTCGGTGTTCTGGGTACGGGGGTCCCCAGACTTGCCTGCCTGCGGCCCACCGCGTGGCTAAGCCAGCAGGCCGTACGGCCCATCTTCACCGACAAAGCATGCAAGACACTCGCGAGGGTCCAAGCCTCGCGAGGCGGATGACACAAGACCTCCTCTAGACTAGCCTAGCCAGGCAGGCTCACGAGGAGCAGAGATATCAAGGCGGGGCAAACCTCACGAGGCCCTCGTGATGTGAGCCATGACGCACGACACTAGGCGGGCGCCAGGAGGGCGCCAGTGCGCGCAGAGTCCTTGTTTCCTCTTTGGTGCTAAGGAGGCCAGCACAGGCGAAGACTACCGAGGCATCAGGCAAAGGTTGCTATATCGGTGCAACGAGACCAAGACCAGGAGGACAACAAGATGGAGGTCATCGTGGAGCCCAAGACGACGTCACCACCAGAGCTTTTCGCAGGCGAAGACCACTTTTGTCAGGATAGCTTGTACTAGTTGCCCCCCTTCAAATTGGCCGGCCGTTGTTGGCTCCCTTCCCGCTTGATATTTGGGAACAAAACCAGGGCCTATATAAGCAGAGCTAGCCACCATAGGGGCATCTCATCTCATCTTAGCTCGATCCAACCCGATCGAGAGCCTACTCACAAGAACACCTCAACCTCAGGAGGCTGTTCTTCCCTTGTACTGTTCATAATCAGCCCTAGAGGCAATCCACCACCACCACACTGGAGTAGGGTATTACACCAAAACAGTGGCCCGAACCAGTATAAACCTCGTGTCTTTCTATGTTGCGAGTTCGTCGAGTTCGTCCGCGAGATCTTAGCGAGCTACGGCGTAGATCGGTAGGAAGGAAAGACTTCACGCGCACCCCAATGTTCGAACCTTAAGGGTTTGCCAGAACCCCACATCCGACATTTGGCACGCCAGGTAGGGGTGCGCCGTAGCTTCCCTTCCATCAGTTCATCGCTCCGTCGTCTCCATGGCGGACGCTCGGCGTGCTCGAGCTGAGCATCGGGCTTCCCTCACCGCCCGCGTCGCTCAGATGGCTCCTGTCGGCAGGCCACATCGCCGTTCTTGGTCTCCTGCTGCCAACGCTGCCACTGGCCCGGCGGGGAACGAGCAGCAGGCGTCCTCGCTGCATCCTTCAGTGCGGCAGGACGGCCACACCACCACTCCATCGCTGACCCTTGCTGGTTCTTCGTCTCACGCACCACGCTCCCATGGAGGCAAGGGCCGCGCTCCTCGTGGCGAACGAGCTCCTGCGCTACCGCCTCATCGATGACCTCTACGAGGAGTGTCTCGACCGTGTCGCCGAGCTCGTCCGCGCGGCAGGGGGCTCTCCGGCGCCGTCCCACTCTCTGCCTCCCCCTCAACCAGCCGCGGGCGATGGGGCTCATGGTGTGCCTCCACCACCTCAGTACTAAGATGGCTCCTTGGCACCAAGGCGCGCGGCTCCGCGGCGTGATCCGCCGCGCCCAGCGCCCGTGCGCGAAGACAGAAGCTGCCAAGAAATTCCGCGGCCGCGAGAAGCTGCACCAGCGCTCCCCGCGCCACCTCGTCAAGACCGCGCACCACCTGCAGCTGTGCAGGGAGGACCTCGTCAAGACCAAGCTCCAGCTCCGAAGTGGGCCCGGCAACCACGGCTGGCTACCGCGCCTTCACCCCGAGTTGCGTAGCGTCGCCTGGCCGAGCAAGTTCAAGGCGGATCTGCCTCCTCGCTATGACGGTACCACCGACCCCAAGGAGTTCCTGCAGCTCTATGAGCTGAGCATCAAAGCGGCCAACGGCGACGAAAAGGTCATGGCGAACTGGTTTCTCATGGCTCTCAAGGATGGAGCTCGCTCCTGGCTCCTGAACCTGCAGCACGGCTCGCTCTCCTCCTGGGGCGAGATGCGCGACCGCTTCGTCGCCAACTTCCAGGGCACTCGCGACCGCCCACCGGTCATGGGTGATCTTCGCCGCATCAGGTACCAACCAGGAGAGACCCTCCAGAAGTATATCCAGCGCTTCAACAACACCCGCCTCAAGATCCCCAAGGTCACGGACGAGGCCATCATCTTTACGTTCTCCAACGACGTCTGTGACGTCAAGATGAAGGAAGAGCCCGCCATCCACAAGGAGCTCTGCACATCTCAGGAGCTGTTCAACCTGGCGACCAAGTGTGCAAGAGCTGAGGAGGGGCGCCTCTCTCTCCTTGAGCTGCCAGCCGTGGGCACAGAGGAGAAGAAGGCCAAGGCCAACGACGTGAAGCGCAAGGAGGCAGCTATGCTCGCAGCGGAGCCCGACATCAAGCGGGGCAGAGATCAGCCCAAGTCATCCAAGAACGGCCGACCGTTCTGCGCCTTCCACAACCTGAACACCCACAACACCAGTGACTATCAAGAGCTCAGAGCCATACGAGAAGGACGCTACGGTCAACGCCCCGAGCGCAACGACCGGGGCTATGGCCGTGGAGGAGGACGTGGAGGCAGACGCTAGGACGACCATGGCCCGCGCCAGGAGTGGCGCTACCGGCCTCGTGAGGACCGCCGGTAGGACCAACCTCGTGAGGGCGCCTGGAGGGACCCGCCACATAAAGATCGCCCCCAGGGCAACACCGGTCTTCCCCCGCTGCCGCCACCAAGAAGGAATGACGACCACCACCAGGACGAGGGGGCTGGGGGCTTCGAGGAGCCGTGTGCGATCACCTGCATCTCGGGTGGCACCCAGGCCCTAGCCTCTCAGCGCACCTTCAAATAGTTCACTCGCGAGGTGAACGCGGCGCTCCCCAAACTTGAGGCCACGCGCCCGCTCAGGTGGTCCCAATGCGCCATCACTTTCAACTCGGCAGATCAGCTCAAGTGCGCAGCCACCGCTGGCGCCCTCCCTATGCTGTGTTCCCCAGTCATCAGCAATGTGCAGGTCACCAAGACCCTCATGGACGGCGGCGCAGGGCTCAACGTCCTGTCCGTCAACACATTCGACAACCTCCAAGTGCCTTCTGAACAGCTCCAGCCCACCAAGCCTTTCTCAGGAGTGACCGATGACTCCACCACACCGATAGGGCAGGTCTGCCTGCCTGTCACCTTTGGGGAGCACAAGAACTACCACACCAAGCTCATTGACTTCGACTTTGCGCACATCCGCCTGCCGTACAATGCCATCCTCGGGTATCCGGCCCTGGCCAAGTTCATGGCAGTCACTCATCACGGCTACAACGTTCTCAAGATGCCAGGAAGTGGAGGAATCATCACGGTCTCGTGTGAAGAGAGGGATGTGGTGTGCTCCCTCGAGCGCGCCTTTCAAGACACAACAATCAACGACCCCGACAGCAGAAATGAAGGCCCTCTGGAGGTCATCCCCAAGAAGAAGCAGCCGCGCCATGCAGGACCTCAGGAGGATGGCATCGCAGGAGGAGCCTCGTCAGGACCAGCGCCCGCTCCAGGGGCGCCTCCCTCCATCGCATAGGAAGGCGCGCCCAGCGCCATCCTCAAGCAGGGCTCAGGGACTCTTTTCTGGAGGGCCTCCGACCATGCCAACCTCACGAGGGAGGCACTTGGGCACCACTTGGGGGCATGCATCGTGGCACATGACCCTCAGGAGAGCACAGGACAAGGCGTGCCCACCACTCAGGAGTTCATCAGCAGGACCACCCAGGAACTGCAAGAAGCAAGAGCCATGCGCAGCGACAACCGCCCACGAGGCGTAGCTCCGCATCCTGGCGAGGATGCTGGGCTGCGTGTCTGCATCGATGTCCCAGCTGTATCGATGTCCCAGGGCTCAACAGGGCCGCATCTCAGGAGCGTTTCTGGCCTTTGCATGTGGGCCGCTTCGAGGGTCCGCTGCACATCTACGTTCGTATGCCTTTTGGCTTGCCGAGCGTGGCGTCAGCCTATCAGCGCAACCTGTGACGTGTCCTGGCGGCTCAGGAAGCCACGTACCACGATGTTCTAGAGGAGATGGAGAAGGCCTCCAGGGAACCTCCCGAGCCCCAGAGCCTCCTGAGGCTCAGGGTTCTGGCGGCTCATGAGGAGTCATTTCTTGAACGCACGCCTTCAGCTGCACCAACTCTACTTCGTCTATAGAACCAGGTGCATCTTCCCAGCTTGTTTAGCTGGTAGTGCCCCTCGGGCTGCATTATTCCCAGGACGCGTGGGTCCGTCCCTGCGGCATGTATCCCTTTTGCTTATGTCTTTAGCTTAGCTTGCTGGGGGCGCCCCTTGGGCTGCATCATCCCCAGGCCGCTCGGGCCGGACCCAGTGGCATGTATCTTCCTGCATTTACCCAGGCTGATTTGCCTTCCCTACTTAACCTGCCTATGGTTATCACCTGCTCGATCATCGCCTCCCACGGGGCCTCCTCACAGGCACGGTGCTGGTGCATGGGTCCGTCCCTGCCACGTCAACAAATCTGAGTGGTCGAGCTCTAGCTCGCGGCACGCCCCGCGCACGTCACCTCACCAGGCCCTCAGTGCCTTCACTTCATCCGGACAAACCAGCGGCAGGCTGACAACTGTAATGGAAAACCATGTTCTTCTTGTGCCTGTCCACAGGGACACCGCGGGGAGGATGGCAGGCGGCACCATGATTCTCCTTTTCTCTCATGCAATTCGCTTGCACGTTAAAAGGGGGGCTCCTGAGCATCGCGACTCAGGAGCTCTTACTGGCTCTCTAGCCCTCACCCCCTGGCCTTGACCACGGCATCGCGACCTGGCATACCAGCGGTGGCTGAGCTCGCTCGAGGGCTGGGACCTGAGGACGTAGAGCACTAAGGAGAGCATGAGGGCAGGGAAACTCGTATGAGCCGGCCTAGCTATGCCGCACGAGTAGGCGCGAAGCCCAAGCGCAACGTCAGGAGTCGCCACGAGATCAACAAGATAAGTCCCGCACTCGGATCAGCTAAAATTTTGGGCCTAATGGTCACTCACGCTTTGCCTTGACCCCTTTGCAGGCACGTCAACTCCCTTTATCGCCTTACCATGGCTGCTTGAGCGCTAAGGGGGGCCTCCTAAGCATCGCGCCTTAGGGGCTCTTACTGGAGCTAGGGCCGCACACCTCCTGGCCTTGACCACGACACTCAACCTAGCATACCAGTGACGGCTGTAGCCTACCTGGGGACTGGGACTTGTCAGCGTGGAGCAGCAAGCTATCGCGAGGAAAGAAAGGGGGGACTGAGCCTTAACGGGACATGCGTTCACCAAAATTTCATAACAGGGAAGATAAGCACAAAAGACGTTACGGACCCTTACATGCCCCCACGGGGTAATTCATGATTCTTTGCAGGAAAAAAAAGCTGATACTAAGGGGAATCCTATCTACATCCTTCCATGGTGGACACCATCATCAACAGTGGGCCATGGGAGGCCGACGCCAACCCCATCCAGATCAGCGGCGGCGATGGCCGGACGCCGCAGCTCTGCTCTGAGCGCGGCAAGAGCTCGGAGGCGCGTAGATGTCATCGCCCGTCTCCGAAGTCTCATAGAACTCAGAAGAGTTGCTGGACTCCTAAGGGTTGCTGCTGCTGGAGTGGCCGTGAGCGGGACGCTCGTCAGCCTCACGCTCCTCTCCGGAGCAGCACTCCAGGCGGCAGCCCTCAGCATCGAAGACCTTGAAGAAGAGCATGGAGACGCTGTCATACTCAAAGTGGATCGCGAGGGCGCCCCTCGCATGGCAGACCCGCGCGATTCCTCGGGACTCCGCGCCCACGCTTGCCTCCATAGCACCAAAGAGGAAACTGGTACACTGCGCCCGCTGGCACCCGCCTGGCCTTGGTTGTAATGGCTCACGTCATCTGAAGCTCGCGAGGTGAACCTTGCATAGAAATCTCCGCTCCTCGGGAGCTAGCCTGGGGAGGGTCTTGAGTAGTTGATGTCGAAGCTGGTCCATACCAGGCCATCGATGGAGCCATTCCATGGGCCGTAGGCAGGCAATTCTAGGTACTCCCATTACAAGAAAGCCGACAGTAGCCCCCGGGCCCAAAGCGCACTCGGACTTGGCTTCAAGGCGAAGCTAGAGGGCAAGTGAGGAGCGTCGCGAGCCCTAATCTTTTGCGGCCTTGATAGACGCGTGACGCTTGAAGGGATGTGGCCGCCCCCACTTCTCCATGCAGCCTAGATATTCACCGGGCTCGGTGGCCATTCGTTGCCAACGCAGCCCTGCCTTTGTCGCTTGTCGTGCTCACCCTGGTCTCCTTCACCTTCCCGAGTAACGGCGGTTCTTTCCCCGGATTTAACGCTGGCGCCAGTCCTCCCCTGCCGCCAAGTCGCCGCGGTCAAAGAAGAAGGGGTAAACTTGCGCTTTGGTTGGGCCCCAGCTAGCCTTCGAGCCTGCCCTCGAGCAGTCGATGGTGGTCAACCAAGAGGGGCTTGACAAGGTCCGACCGACCCTCGCCGCTGATTCCAATGAGTGGAAGGCGGTGGTGGCTTGGCCTGCTTCCCGCTCCTTGGTCGACATGGCAGCCACTGAGATCCCCATCCATCTTCACGCCCTCTTGGCTGGCCTGATCCCCCCTTTCTTCGATTTCTTCAACGCCATACCCTCGCATTACCATGTCCACGCACTGCATCTGGATCCTCAATATATCATCCTCCTTGCCATCTTCGCCTTCCTCTGCGAGGCCCTGGTGGGCATCGCCCCTTCCGTGGCCTTGTTTTGCCATTTCATCTCGCTTGAACTAGTCGATGCCCGCCAGCACTTGGGGTGCGTGGCCTTTGAGGCTGTAGCGGTGACAGCCGGCTCAGGCATCGACTTCAAGCTCTCGCCAGTTGTAAGCGGATTCCGGAAGCGATGGGTGTTCGTGGACTCTGGCGTGCTCAACTCATTGCTCCTGCTTCCACGAGTGCCAGCCGTACCCAGCTCCGGCTGGGGGCACATGAAGCTTGTTGATCATCGGCTCGCCCATTTGTGCCGCCGGCTGGCCAGGTTGAAGAAGCTCAGGGTGACGGTGCCAATGGTGGTGAAGGAGTTCATTCAGTGTCACATCGCTTTGCTTTACCATCATTCTCAATAGATGTGGACCTTCACCGGTAGCAGGGACCCAATGCGGCTCCAGGTGCTTGCGCTTCCTTCCGAGATGCTACGCACGGTACTCAAGCTTCTGATGGGAAACCCAGCACCAGCCATGCTTCTGGAGGAGGGCTACCTTCTGTACTATTGCTCGAACAAGGACTAGTTCGTGAGGAAGATGGCCCTTTTTGATGAGTGGGGGATGCGCCCGGCAGTCCTTAAAGGACCTCGTGAGAACCCCATCTTTGTGGCTCCCTTGCTTACCGACCTTGCAGCGCGTGCCCCAGATGTGGGAGCTGGGGGCGAATGCCGCCGTGTTCCGCTGAGAAGACAGTTATGGAGCTAGCGCCAACAGTTACTCCCGAGGCAACCACTCCTGAGGCTCTAGTTGTTGCCCCCGAGGTGGCCTCTAAAGGGCTAGCACCATCCGACGATCCTGAGGCGACAGCCCCCGAAGCTTGGGCGAGCAGTCCTAAGGTGGCAACCAGAGAGCTGGCGCAGTCCAATGCTCCCGAGGCGACCGCCCAAGGAGCCCCGCCGAGCGCTCCAGGTGCTTATGGCCATGCCCCACACCTTGGCCGGCTTCGCCTGAACCTTGAGGCACTTCGCAAGCGGAAAGGATCTCCGACCTACAGTGGTGACGCCTATAGGCCGCTGAAGCAGAGGACATAAATAGCCATAGACGGGTAAGTACCTTATCTTGGTGTTTTCTTGCATGTCAAGTTCTTCCCTGAAAATGGTTCCTCAGGAATCCTTCGACTGAGGCGGCGAAATCTCCTGAGAAGCGACCCCCACAGGTCCTTGGCTCGATCTTGATTCCGGGACCCTCGCACCAGACCTTCACACGAGGCACGGGGGCGGTCCAAAAGGCAGATATGCCGACGGGGGGCCGTGAGCCTGCGTTTCCAGCGTCCTTCCTTCACGGTCTGGCCTGGGGTGCAAAAGGCGTGACGAGGGCTCCTCCATTGGTCATCATCGGTAGCTGGGTGATCCCATCATTGCCTTCATCTTCAAGCAGCAAGACCGCGCCACCCAGAACCTCCGCCGAGGCCCGAAAGGCCACGGGGAAGGCGCCAGCCTCCAGCTTCCTGATACGTCTCCAACATATCTATATTTTTTTATTGTTCCATGTTGTTATATTATCAATCTTGGATGTTATTTAATCATTTTATAGTCATTTTATATCATTTTTGGTACTAACCTATTGACATAGTGCCAAGTGCCATTTGTTGTTTTCTGCATGTTTTTTACATTGCAGGAAATTAATATCAAATGGAGTCCAAACGCAACAAAAATTTACGCAGAATTTTTTTGGACCAGAAGGAACATAATGTGCCCTGGCTGCGCCTGGGGGTGCTTCTAGGAGAGCACAACCCACCAGGGCGAGCCAGGAGGCCCAGGCGCGCCTTGGTGGGTTGTCCCTACCTCGGGTGCCCCCTGTACCGCCTCTTTGCTCTATAAATACCCCAATATTCCCAAAACCCCAGGGGAGTCGACGAAATATTGATCCCGCCGCCGCAGAGTCCACAACCACCAGATCTAATCTAGACACAATCTCTACTGGGGTTCACCACCTACATTGGTGCCTCTCCGATGATGTGTGAGTAGTTCTTTGTAGACCTTCAGGTCCATAGTTAGTAGCTAGGTGACTTCCTCTCTCTCTCTCTGTCTCTCTCTCTCTCTTGATTCTCAATACAATGGTCTCTTGGAGATCCATATGATGTAACTCTTTTTGCGGTGTGTTTTTTGGGATCGATGAACTTTGAGTTTATCATCAGATCTATCTTTTTATATCCATGAAAGTATTTGATTTTCTTTGATCTTTTCTATGAATGATTGCTTATAGCCTCGTATTTGTTCTCCGACATTTGGGTTATGTTTGGCCAACTTGATATATTTATCTTGCAATGGGAAGAGGTGTTTTGTAGAGGTGCTTTGTATGTATTGTTTCTACTAAGGATAAAATGATGGGGCCTATCTCTACATAGATAGATCTTGTCTACATCATGTCATCGTTCTTATTGCATCACACCGTTTCTCCATGAACTTAATACACTAGATGCATGCTGGATAGCAGTCGATGTGTGGAGTAATAGTAGTAGATGCACGGAGGAGCCGGTGTACTAATCTTGGACGTGATGCCTATATAATGATCCCTGCCTAGATATCGTCATGAGTATTTGAAGTTCTATCAATTGCCCAACAGTAATTTGTTCACCACCGTTTGCTATTTTTCTTAAAAGAAGCCACTAGTGAAACCTACGGCCCTCGGGTCTCTTTCTCATATATTTGCCTTTCCAATCTACTTTTATTTGCCATTTATTTTCAGATCTATTAAACCAAAAATACAAAAAATACCTTGCTGGAATTTATTTTATTTGGCGTTCGATCTATCAATTTTTACAACTTTCTCCCGTCCACGCACCAATTTCTAGCACCGTTACCCGAAAGGGATTGACAACCCCTTTTGCACGTCGGGTTGCAAGTATTTGTTATTTGTGTGCAGGGGCAGTTTACGTTGTGTTGCTTTGTTCTCCTACTGGTTCAATAACCTTGATTTCACATATGAAGGAAATAGCTACCACCGTTCTGCTACATCATCCCTTCCTCTTTGAGGAAATACCGACGTAGCTTGAAGCGACATCAAAAGAAATTTCTGGCACCGTTGTCGGGGAGGATCTTCAACATATACCAGGTTCCTAATCACGAATCTCATCTCCTTGCAATTTACATTATTTTCCATTTGCCTCTCGTTTTCCTCTCCCCCACTTCACAAAAAATTGCTGTTTTATTCGCCCCTCTTTTTCTGTGCGATGTTTTCTTGTCAGATCTATCCATTGCTTGCAATCGTCAGTGATTTTGGTATGGCACCAACAGATCATGGCCTAACTCCTAAGATTGGACGTACGGGCAATCTGGATGCTAAAAATTTTATTTTGTGGCAAGGGAACATTATTGGAAAATAATGTATCCAAGAATTTTTCAATTGTGTTGGGAATCTAAGTCTTGATGATGCTCCTATACTTAAAAATACTAGACCTTTTGCGGATGCTATTTCAGCACTAGTTCTGAAACTTGAAAGTAAATTTATTCGTACCCGTCCTACTTTGCAAAGAATGTTTCCTGAGCTTCCTGCTACAAAGAATCCTAGGGCTAAAAAGTTGGCCACCCTTGTCCTTATGAATGAATTTGATTAGATAATAAGGGAAGCTAGGGAAATCTTTGATTTTTATGGTATGAATCGTGAAAAACCTATGATAGATGAAATTATTTACAATAGTGACTATGCATTAAGGCATTTTCTTGGTGATAATAAAATCTTTGATGAGAATCTTAAAAAGGAAGTCCCCATTTTAGATATATTCCAACTGGTTCTCAATAATGTTAATCAACATTACTCTTGGATTGTTGCGGGGAATAAAAAAGGTTATGATGAACAACAACTTAGAAACGCTAAGGTTTCTATGGATAATATATTTTATGTTGTGTTTACAAAACCCCATGATGAAAAAACCTCTAAGAAGGTTAAGAAGAAAGATGACAAAACATAGATCCTTCCTTTATGCCTAGCTAAGGGCATAAAACTATAGCGCTTATTGGGAGGCAACCCAATGAATAAAATATATTTTTCTTTTTGCTTCCTGTTTTTGAGTGTTAGCACAATTATGCTACTATTATGATTGTGCTTTTTATGTTTTAATTAGTGTATGTTCCAAGTAAAGCCTTTAGGATCTTCTTGGGTGATAGTTGTTTGATCTTTTTGAATAAAAACAAAAAAATTTGCGCTCACAAAAAATTTCTAATTTTTAACCAGAGAGTGATAAAATACCCGTTCCTCTTGCACTAGATCAATATACAAATTGATCAGGTCGTCCTAACGTTTCAAAATTTTTGGAGTTACAGAAGTATTCGAAATAGTTAGATTGCTACAAACTGTTCTGTTTTGACAAATTTAGTATTCTTTGTGTTGTGTTCTTGTTTTGATGGCTCTCTGGTTTTCTTTGATGAGTTTTTGCCATAGAAAAGTTGGAATACAATAGATATAATGCAAGAACTAAATTAATTGGTTTGATACATCACTTATAGTAGTGATTTATTTTCTTATACTAACGAATCTCACAAAGGTTTTGTTGAGTTTTGTGTGATTGAATTTTTCAAATTTTGGGTTATCTTACGATGGATGAAGGAATAATGAGTATAAGAGCCTAAGCTTGGGGATGCCCCGGCATCCCAAGCTATTATCCAAAATGAGCAACCAACTAAGCTTGGGGATCCCCCCGAGTGGCATCCCCTCTTTCTTCTTACGACCATCAGTATTTTACTTGAAGCTATATTTTTATTCGTCACATACTATGTGTTTTGCTTGGAGCATCCTTTATGATATGAGTTTTTGCTTGATTTATTTTGTGTTTTAAGTCTTGATTCCTTGCTATACACACCTATTTGAGAGGGCTGAAATTATGCCATGACTTGTTAGAATTGCTCTCTTTGCTTCACTTAAATCTTTTATGACCTATGGACTTGCTCTATTGCTCCATTTATATCTTTTTGAGCATTGTGTGGTTTTGTATTTTTGAATAAATTCTCTCTTGATTCACTTAGATTTATTAGAGAGTTAGTAAAATTTTCAAGAAATTCTCGCTTGCCTCACTTAAATTAATTTGAGACAAAGAAAGAAATATTATGCTCATGATCTTCACTTATATTTGTTTGAGCTTGTCAAAAGCAACACATGATAATTAGTCCCAAAGTGATAGATATCCAAGAAGGATATAATTAAAACATTCATGAATATCATTGGACAAAATAAACTTGATTCTTAGTAATAGTTTTGAGGTATGATGATGTGATATGTGAGTTATGTTGATGAGCAATTATGCTTTAGTAGGAATATTGGTGTTAGGGTTTGTGATTCCCTGTGCAAGCACTAAAGTCAATAGTCATGCAATGAAATTATATCCTACTTGTGGTGATTTATTCGGTGTTAATTTTGCTTAATGCTTGCTTATGAGATTATCCGTTTCTTGGTTGGTCTCTTCTCAATCTTTTGCTAGCCTTCATTTTGCACTAAGTATGATCCCTACTTGTGCATCCAAAATCATTTAAACCAGTTTTGCCACATGAGTACATATATGCGGTATTCTTTTTCCGTTCTAAGCAATTTTGCATGTGCCATCTCTAATTTTAAAAATAAACTTCTCTTTTGTGTGTTCGTTTCGCTCGTGGAGCGGTGAGGGGTGGCTAATATTTTCCATGCTAGACTTGTTATTGTCACAATGAGTGTTTATTCACTTGTCATTACATGAGAGTAAGGCAAACACATTAGGGATGCCTAGTCCCGAAATGAAAAAATGAATTTACTTTGTGTTGTCAAATAATAAATTCCTTGGAAAGTGTTGGTATGGAAGGCACCGGTGGATACGGTTAGCCATGGAAAGTGAAAATATGGTTGGAAAAGGAATAAACTTTATTTTCTGTTTGGGAATCGCCTATGGTATATATAGCATGGAAAGTGTTGGGAACTCTAAGTCACTTTCGTTGGTGGGATGGATACACCTCCCAAAATGTTTTTATCTCTAAGTTTTTTGCTTTGAGCTCTGGCACCTCCACAAATCCCTACTTCCCTCTACGAAGGGCCTTTCTTTACTTTATGCAATTATTAATTTGAATTTGAGTCTCCATCTTCTCTTATAAAATCACCAACTAGGTAGCAATATGATCGTACTTAAGTATTGGTTGTCGTTAATATGCGAGTGTGTTTCTTGAATGGATGAATGGTTGAGCATGATGGGCTAGGGATAACTTATTTTAGCATTGATATTTTGAAAGACATGGTTACTTATTGATATGCTTCAGTATTTAAATTATCATGTCAAAACTAGACTATTGATTTGAATCACATAGAAGTCCAAATGTCCATGCTATAAAGAAAGAATATGATATGACATGTTAGGCAACATTCCACATCAAAAATGTCCATGCTTTAGTGTTGATATTTTGAAAGAGATGGTTGCTTGTTGATATGCTTGAGTATTAAAGTCCTGATGTCAAAACTAGATTATTGCTTTGAACCATATAAAACTCCAATTCTCCATGCTATAATGGAAAGAATATGTGATGAACATGTTCGGTAGCATTCCACATCAAAAATTCTGTTTTTATCATTGACCTACTCAAGGATGAGCAAGAATTAAGCTTGGGGATGCTTGATATGTCTCCAACGTATCTATAATTTTTTATTGTTCCATGCTATTATATTATCAATCTTGGATGTTTTATAATCATTTTATATACTTTTTTGGTACTAACCTATTAACATAGTTCCAAGTGCCAGTTGCTGTTTTCTACATGTTTTTTACATCATAGGAAGTCAATATCAAATGGAATCCAAATGCAAGGAAACTTTACGGAGATTTTTTGGACCAAAAGGAACATAATGGGCCCTAGCTGCGCCTGGGGGAGTGCTCCGAGGAGAGCACAACTCATCAGGGCGCGCCAGGAGGCCCAGGCGCACCCTGGTGGGTTGTGCCCACCTCGGGTGCCCCCGGACCGCCTCTTTTCTCTATAAATACCCCAATATTACCAAAACCCCAATGGAGTTAACGAAATATTGATCAAGCCACCGTAGAGTCCAGAACTACCAGATCCAATCTAGACACCATCTCGGATGGGGTTCACCACCTCCATTGGTGCCTCTCCGACGATGCGTGCGTAGTTCTTTGTAGACCTTCGGGTCCGTAGTTAGTAGCTAGATGGCTTACTCTCTCTCTTGATTCTCAATACAATGGTTTCTAGGAGATCCATATGATGTAACTCTTTTTGCCGTGTGTTTGTTGGGATCGATGAACTTTGAGTTTATGATCAGATCTATCTTTTTATATCCATGAAAGTATTTGAGTTTCTTTGATATCTTTTATGCATGATTGCTTATAGCCTCGTATTTCTTCTCTGATATTTGGGTTTTGTTTGGCCAACTCGACCTATTTATCTTGCAATCGGAAGAGGTGCTTTGTAGTGGGTTCGATCTTACGGTGCTTGATCCCAGTGACAGAAGGGGAACCAACATGTATGTATCGTTGCTACTATGGATAAAACAATGGGGTCTATCTCTACATAGATAGATCCTGTCTACATCATATCATCGTTCTTATTGCATTACTCCATTTCTCCATGAACTTAATACACTAGATGCATGCTGGATAGCGGGCGATGTGTGGAGTAATAGTAGTAGATGCAGAATCGTTTCGATGTACTTGACACGGACGTGATGCCTATATTCATGATCATTGCCTTAGATATCTTCATAACTATGCGCTTTTCTGTCAATTGCTCGACAGTAATTTGTTCACCCACCCTAATACATGCTATCTTGAGAGAAGCCACTAGTAAAAGCTATGGCCCCCGGGTCTCTTTCTTATTGTATTACATCTCTTTTGTTTAGATCGCATCTCATTTACTATTTTGCAATCTTTACTTTCCAATCTATACAACAAAATACCAAAAATATTTACTTTAATATCTCTAGTAGATCTCACTTTTGGGAGTGATCGTGAAGGGATTGACGACCCCTTTATCGTGTTGGTTGCAAGGTTCTTGATTGTTTGTGTAGGTACTAGGTGACTTGTGCGTTGTCTCCTACTGGATTGATACCTTGGTTCTCAAAACTGAGGGAAATAATTACGCTACTTTGCTGCATCACCCTTTCCTCTTGAAGGGAAAACCAACGCATCCTTAAGAGGTAGCAAGAAGGATTTCTGGCGCCGTTGCCGGGGAGATCTACGCCAAGTAAAGACATACCAAGTACCCATCATAAACTCTTCTCCCTCGCATTACATTATTTGCCATTCGCCTCTCGTTTCCCTCCCCCCACTTATAAAATGATTTTCAAAAACCTTTGCCTTTTTATCGCCCCTCTTTCGTTCATCTCTTTTCACTTGCTTCTTGTGTTCTTGGGTGTTAGTGTGCCTGTTTGCTTTGATGGCTCTGCCAAAAAGTGTTGATCCTCGCCTTAGAAGGTTGGAAGAAATTCAAGACAATGTTAGAAGCTTTATGTCTTTGCAATTGGAGGATAATAATTTCTTTAGAAACGAGCTTAAAGAACAAAAAAGTTTTATGGAGTACATGAATAAAGAGCTCGATGATATGTCTATGGAATTTTATGGTTTGAAAACTTAGTTTGCTCATCTTGAAAATTTAGTAGGCCAAATTTTGGATAAGCAAGCCACCTTAGTTAATAAGATGGCCGCTAAATCGAAACATCTAGATGACAATAATGATGAAGATCTAAAAGTGATTAATGTGACTCCTATTAAATCTTTGTTTTTGAATATGAATCTTGATAAAGATGGGACTGGAGTTGAGTCAACTTTAGTTAAAAGGTGTCCCAATGATTCAGAGTTTTTAGATCTTGATGCAAAAATTAATAAAAGTGGGATTGAAGAGGTCAAAACTTTACATAGCAATGAACCCACTATTTTGGATTTCAAGGAATTTAATTATGATTCTATGATAGATTGTATTTCCTTGTCGCAATCCATGTTAAATTCTCCTCATGCTTATAATCAAAATAAAGCTTTTACTAAACATATCGTTGATGCTTTAATGCAATCCTATGAAGAAAGGTTGAACTAGAAGTTTCTATCCCTAGAAAACTTTATGATGAGTGGGAACCTACTATTAAAATTAAGATTAAATATTATGAATGCTATGCTTTGTGTGATTTGGGTGCTAGTGTTTCCATGATTCCAAAAACCTTGTGTGATGTGCTAGGTTTCCGTGAAGTTGATGATTGTTCTTTAAATCTGCATCTTGCGGATTCCACCATTAAGAAACCTATGACAAAGATTAATGATGTTCTTAATGTTGCAAATAGGAATTATGTGCCTGTATATTTCATTGTTCTTGATATAGATTGCAATCCTACATGTCCTATTATTCTTGGTAGACCTTTCCTTAGAACGATTGGTGCAATTATTGGCATGAAAGAAGGAAATATTAGATTCCTATTTCCATTAAGGAAAGGAATGGAATACTTTCCTAGGAAGTAAATTAAATTGACTTATGAATCTATTATGAGACCCACTTATGGATTGCATACCAAAGATGGCAATACCTAGATATATTCTTGTTTTTATGCCTAGCTATGGGCGTTAAACGATAGCGCTAGTTGGGAGGCAACCCTATTTCATTTTTGTTCTTTGCTTTTTGCTCGTGTTTAGTAATAAATAATTCATCTATCTTCTATTTACATGTGGTTTTATGTTTTATTTAGTGTTTATACCAAGTAGAACCTTTGGGAAGACTTGGGTGAAGTCTTTGCGATCTTGCTGTAAAAAACAGAAACTTCTGCGCTCACGAGATTAACTGTCATATTTTACTGGAGAGTGATTTTAGGTTGATTCTTTTAGAAGATTATTAATAGGCAATTTCCTCATGTTCACCAATTTATTTGAGAATTTTTGGAGTTACATAAGTATTAGAAAGTTACATATTTTTACAGACTGTTCTGTTTTTGACATATTCTATTTTTCGTGTGTTGTTTGCTTTTTTATGAATCTATGAGTACTATCGGGGGGGGGGGTATGAACCATAGATACGATGGAATACAGTAGGTTTAACACCAATATAAATAGATAATAAGTTCATTACAGTACCTTAAGGTGGTGGTTTATTTTCTTATACTAACGAAGCTCTTGAGATTTTTTGTTGAAGTTTTGTGTTGTGAAGCTTTCAAGTTTTTGGGTAAAGATTTGATGGATTTTGGAATAAGGAGTGGCAAGAGCCTAAGATTGGGGATCCCCAAGGCACCCGAAGGTAAAATTGAAGGACAACCAAAAACCTAAGCTTGGGGATGCCCCGGAAGGCATCCCCTCTTTCATCTTTGTCTATCGGTAACTTTGCTTGAGGCTATATTTTTATTCACCACATGATATGTGCTTTAGTTGGACCGTCTTGTATGATTTTAGTCTTTGCTTTTTAGTTTACCACAATCATCCTTTCAGTACACACCTTTTGGGAGAGACACACATGAATCAGAATTTATTAGAATACTCTATGTGCTTCATTTATATCTTTTGAGCTAGATAATTTTGCTCTAGTGCTTCACTTATATCTTTTTAGAGCACGGTGGTGGTTTTATTTTATAGAAATTATTGATCTCTCATGATTCACTTATGTTATTTTGAGAGTCTTTTAGAACAGCATGGTAATTTGCTTTGGCTATAAAACTAGTCCTAATGTGATGGGAATCCAAGATGCGTATAATAAAAACTTTCATATAAAGTGTGTTGAATACTATGAGAAGTTTGATGCTTGATGATTGTTTTGAGATATGAGGATGGTGATATTAGAGTCATGCTAGTAGAGTAATTGTGAATTTTAGAAATAAATGTGTTGAGGTTTGCAAGTCCCGTAGCATGCACATATGGTAACCGTTGTGTAACAAATTTGAAGCATGAGGTGTTTCCTTGATTGTCTTCCTTATGTGTGGAGGTCGGGATCGCACAATGGTTAACTCCTACAAACCCTTCCCCTAGGAGCATGCGCGCAGTGCTTGGTTTTGATGACTTGTAGATTTTTGCAATAAGTATGTGAGTTCTTTATGACTAATGTTGAGTCCATGGATTATATGCACTCTCATCCTTCCATCGTTGCTAGCCTCTCTAGTACCGCGCAACTTTCACTGGTACCGTACCCACCGTTTACCTTCCTCAAAACAACCACCATACCTACCTATTATGGCATTTCCATAGCCATTCTGAGATATATTGCCATGCAACTTTCCACCGTTCTGTTTATTATGACACACTCCATCATTGTCATATTGCCTTGCATGATCATGTAGTTGACATCGTATTTGTGGCAAAGCCACCATTCATAAAAAAAGAGGCCAAAGAAGCCAATGAGAAAAGAGAGGCCAAAGAAGGCAAACAAAAAAAAGAGAAAAAGAGAGAAGGGACAATGCTACTATCATTTTCCACACTTGTGCTTCAAAGTAGCATCATGATCTTCATGATAGAGAGTCTCTTATTTTGTCACTTTCATATACTAGTGGGAATTTTGGTTATAGAACTTGGCTTGTATATTCCAATGATGGGCTTCCTCAAAATGCCCTAGGTCTTCATGAGCAAGCAAGTTGGATGCACACCCACTTAGTTTCTATTGTTGAGCTTTCATACATTTATAGCTCTAGTGCATTTGTTGCATGGCAATCCCTACTCACTCACATTGATATCTATTGATGGGCATCTCCATAGCCCATTAATATGCCTAGTTGATGTGAGACCATCTTCCTACTTTTTTCTGTTCTCCACAACCACCATTTTATTCCACCTATAGTGCTATGTCCATGGCTCACGCTCATGTAGTGCGTGAAAGCCGAAAAAGTTTGAGAATACTAAAGTATGAAACAATTGCTTGGTCGAAACCGGGGTTGTGCATGGTTTGAATATTTTGTGTGACAAAGATGGAGCATAGCCAAACTATATGATTTTGTAGGGATGAACTTTCTTTGGCCATGTTATTTTGAGAAGACATGACTACTTTGTTTGTATGCTTGAAGTATTATTATTTTTATGTCAATATTAAACTTTTGTCTTGAATCTTTCGGATCTGAACATTCATGCCACAATAAAGAAAATTACATTGATAATTATGTAAGGTAGCATTCCACAACAAAAATTCTGTTTTTATCATTTACCTACTCGAGGACGAGCAAGAATTAAGCTTGGGGATCACTACTGGAATCAGGGATTTTGCCATCTGCCAGTTCTTTGCCGTCTGCCAGCAGACGACAAAGAAGGTCTTTGCCATCAGCTACCAAAAAGCGGATGACAAACAACTGGCAGACGACAAAGAAAATCTTTGCCATCTGTCACTTCTTCGCCGTCAGCTGGCTGGCGACAAAGAGAGAGGTGGCCCCCACTAACGAGCCGATTAGAAAAACTTAACCCCCCCTCTTTGCCGTCTGCTAGCAGACGACAAAGATAAAAAAAAGCGGACGGCAAAGGCTTGGCGGACAACAAAGGCTAACTAATCTAACCTAACTAACGGCCGATCGAGCCCCCACCCCCACCCGTTACTCACTCTGTTTCTCTCACTCTCTCCTCCCCGACGCCCCGCCACCAGATCCACCCACTGCCGCCCCCACTGCCCGGCGCCGCACCCGCCCCCGCCCCCGTCACCGCCTCGCCCCCGCCCCTACTTGCCCCCTCGCCCCACCACCCTGCCGCCCCCACCCCACCCGCCGACGCCCCGTCGCCCCACCATCCGGCCGCCCGGCGTCGCCCCCGCTTGCCCCATCGCAACACCACCCCGCCGCCCCCACCCCACCCACCGACGCCCGGTGCCGCGGTGCCCTGGCGCGCCACCACGTCGCCGGCCCACCCGCCCCACTGCCCCGACCGTCCCATTGCTCCGGTGAGTTATTTTTTTCATTTTTTTGTTTTTTCATTTTTTGCTGTTTAATTGTTAGTGTTACATTTAGTGCTAGATATGTGTTAGTGTTAGATTTAGTGCTACATATGTGTTAGTGTTAGATTTAGTGCATGGGTTTTAGATGAAAAATAATGAAAAAGGAAGAAGAAGAAAAGAAGAAAAGAAGTAGAAGAAAAAATAATATGTACAAGAAAAGAAGAAGAAGAAGATAAGAAGTAGAAGAAGTAGAAGTAGAAGAAGAAGAAAAGAAGAAAAGAAAAGAAGTAGAAAAAAGATGAAAAAAGAAGAAGAAGAAGAAGAAGAAGAAAAGAAGAAATGAAAAGAAGTAAAAGAAGTAGAAAAAAGATGAAAGAAGAAGAAGAAGAAGAAAGGAAAGAAGAAGAAGAGAAAGCAAGAAGAAGAAGGATAGAAGGAAACACCCCGACCCCGTGACCCCGACACCACACCCCGACACCCCGACCCCCTGACCCCCTGACCCCGACACCCCGACCCCGACACCACACCCCGACCCCGACACGACACCCCGACCCCCTGACCTCGACACTCCGACTCCGACACCACACCCCGACACCCCGACCCCGACACGACACCCCGACACCCCGATCCCATGACCCCCCTGACCCCGACACCTCAACCCCGACACCACACCCCGACCCCCGACACCTCCCGAAAAGGTGCTCTTTGGCCTTCCAGAGGCCGACGGGGTTATCTATTTGTGAATTATGAGTTAGGTCATATATTTTTCAATTTTGTTATGAAAAACATCATATATAATTGTGTTGATCGGGTAGATTTAAATGTGTAGTTGTTTCATCACGGGCGACAACCTCGCCGTGCGTTTGACGAGCTCTGCCCCTTTGTTCGTGGGTGAGCACAAATGACATGTCCTCCTCCCCCATTAATTATTTTCTCTGTTCTGGTGTTCGTGCCGATTAAACTTGATTGCTAGCTATATGTGTCTTGAATCATCAGTATGCGTAACCAATATGTGTCTCCCATTCAAAAGCGTTATAGTCATAAATATGCATGCATTTGCATATTTATAACCTTGATTCTTTTGAATTGTCCAACGTTATCCATGGACAGCCCGAGTATGTGTAGATTGGGTTCGTTTTCCCATATGCTTTGCTCCGGATCCGACGCATAAATTTCGTCAGTGCCTCCCCTGTTGTTCTCCGGGTACACATCCTCTCTGTTTATTGCAGAGAGGTGTATCAGGAGAACAGCGGGGAGGTGCTACCGAAATTTTGTGTCGGATCCGGAGCATAGCATGGCAAAATGAACCCAATCTACACATACTCGGGTGGGATTAGGACCTATCATTACCAATTAGAGTGTCGGTTGCATGGACATAATAAAATTGACAAAGTAGATCAACTGATGAATATATACATGGTGAATTATATATATATTTGTTGTGTGTCTAGTAGCTCTGAAAGTCAAGATGAGTGATCGTGAGTGGATGTATACCGGTCACACTAAATGGAGCGCTGAATGGTCCACAAAAACCAAGGGGTTTGTGCTAGCCGCATTTGCAAATGGCCAAAGGAAAAACTAGTGCCCTGTTTCCGGTGCGACAATTGGGAAAAGAGGACAGAGGATGAAATGGGCAAACACCTGCAGAAGAGTGGTTTTACGCCCGATTATACGGTGTGGACATATCATGGTGAGTCTACCCAACGTGACCGAGCTGAGGTGGATCGTCGTCGCACCGACGAGCATGGTACCGGGATGGAAAACATGGGGCAAGACTATGATGATGCTTGGGATTCGGACGAGGAGATGGAGGAATCTGCAAAGGACTTCAATGAAATGTTGGAGTCTTCAAAACGTCCGCTCCACGAGCACACTGAGCTTTGTCAGTTGGATGCCATCTCACAAGTAATGGCTCTGAAGGCTCAGTTCAACTTGGGCAGAGAATGCTACGACGCAATGATGACAGTATTTGTACGCTTTCCACCCAAAGGCCATGTAATGCCTGCAAACCTTTACCAGTCGGACAAAATCCTTCGTGCACTGAAGATGCCCTATGAGAAGATACATGCCTGTGAGAAAGGATGTGCCTTATTTAGGCTTGACTATGCGGACTTGAACTATTGTCCCGTTTGCAAGTCTTCTAGGTATGTGTCGGATTTCGGGTTCCGGCAGACCCTTGAGGTTCGAACACTGGGGTGCGCGCGGAGATTTCACCTTCTACCTACCTGCACCCCTCCGCCTTGCTAAGATCTAAGCTATGGAAAGAACAGTACAAGAGACACAGGGTTTATACTGGCTCGGGCCACCGTTGTGGTGTAATACCCAACTCCAGTGTGTGGTGTGGTGGATTGCCTCTTGGGCTGAAGATGATGAGCAATACAAGGAAGAACAACCTCGCGAGGGTCTGTTCTTGGCTGTGGGGATGAACTGCTAGGGGGAGTTCAGTCACCCTTCCCTCTCTCTCTTCTCAATTGCGACCCTAGCTAGTTTCTGGGTTGGCCGATTCTGGATCCTCCCTACCCTGGGGGTGGCTAGTCCTATTTATAGGCAAAGGCCCTGGGCCTCTTCCCAAATATTGAGCGGGAAGGGCGCCAACAATTGGCTATTTTGAAGGGGAACATCGGGTACACTTATCCTGACTAAAGTTGGTCCTCGCCTGCCAAAGGCTCTGGTGGTGCCGCTGGCTTGGGCTCCACAATGACTTCCTTCCTGCCATTGGACTGGTCTTGGTCTCGTTGCACCGAAACGGGTGCCTTTGCTTGATGCTCTCTCCTGCGCTTGCTCCCTTTGCACCAAAGAGGAAAGGAGGACACTACGCGGGCTAGCGCCCGCCTGGCGCCATTGGTCGTCATGGCTTGCGTCACGGGCACCTCATGAGGTACCCTGCCTTGATCTCTCCGCCTCCTCGCGAGCCATCCTGATGTGGCCGTGCCTGAGGAAGCTCCGTGTCGTCCGCCCCGCGAGGCTTGGCCCCTCGCAAGGGTCTTGGGTCTGCGTCAACGAAGACGGGCCGTGCTGGGCCCCCTTTGAGCCACGCTGCAGGCCGCAGGCAGGCAAGTCTGGGGACCCCCGTTCCCAGAACACCGATAGTAGCCCCCGGGCCCAAGGCATGCCCGGACTTGACCGTGCAGGGAGGTGAAAGGGCAAGGGCAAAGCGCCACGGGCCCTAATAGCCTGCGGCCTTGGGCGCCGCGTGGCGGTTGATCGGATGTGGGTGAATCCACTTCCCCATGGCGCCTCGGCAACTGCACGGATCGGACAAGTCCCTGCATGCAAAGCGGGTCATGATTACCTACGATCGTGGAGGTCGGCGGTTGGCCTTCGCCGGCCATAAGTACGGAACAGCGCGCGCCCTTCTAGTCCATCCCTTCTTGCTTCTCCTTCTTCCCGGTCCTTGCTCCGTCTTGCCGCGACAGCTCAGATCCACCGGTTCTCGTCGGCAGAGAAGGGAAAGGCTCCCCGAGAGGAACCAGACCCGCTCCCGCCGAAGAAACGGCTCGCCCTATGCGGCCCGGATGAGGGGGCCCATCAGGTGGTGTCGAGGCCCTGGTGCGAGCGGGCACCGCCGGGGTTCCCGCTTCCTTTTACGCCCACATCGAGGGCCCTGAAGGAGTTGATGCTGATCGCCACGGGCGGCGCCGCCGTCGGCGCCGACGGGTCACGAAGGTGTGGGTCGTCCCCCCTGGGGTCCACACCGATGGCTCCTCCCGAGAGTTCGTGCTCCGCGCCACCATGCCTCCTTAGTCTTGGATTCGCCTTCCTCCCTTCTTCGCCTCCATCATCCCACAGGGAGAACTCCTAGAGCTTTGGCTGCAGCACGCCGGCTGCAGCACTCTCGCGACCGAGGCAGAGGTCGCGGTCGTTGCTTCGGGCGAGGTCTTCATGACTCGAGGCTGGAGTGAGATCGCCCGGGTTTGCAGGACAAGAGGCGCCTTCACGATCCACTTGGAGTACGACGGTGCTTCGGTGATGTTCTTCAAGGTCTTCGATGCGAACAGGCGCCGGATGGAGTGCTGCCTCGGGAGAGGTGGTCGGGACCCTGCTACGGCGAGGACTGGGCCCGCTGACCGCTCCCTTGGCAGCTCCTCAGGCGGCGGAGGCGGCGGAAGTTCCAGCGACTCCGGCGAGCTCTTTGCGACTCCGGAGACGAGCGACGACAGCTACGAGCCCTCGAGCCCGCGCCGCTCCTGGAGCAGGGCGGGCTCGTCAGGCCGTCGCCGACTCTAATCTGGATGGGGTTGGCGCCGGTGCTTGATGGCCCACTGTTGATGATGGCGTCTTTTGCAGGGGCGCGTGTAGTTAGCGTCCCTTTAGGATCTGTTCCCTGCGAGGAATCAAAGATGCATCCCGTGGGGGCTTGTAAGGTGCCTGTGATCCTGTTTTGTTAATATAACCCTTGTCGTAGAATTGTGCGAGTTGCTCATTCCGTCTTAGCTCAGTTCTCCCTTTCGAACCTCACGAGGGCTTGGTGCTCTGCGCCGACAGGTCCCAGTCCCAAGGCGGCTTCAGCCGTCGCTGGTATGCCAGGTCGCGATGCCGTGGTCAAGGCCAGGAGGTGAGCGACCCGGGGTCCGGTAAGAGCCCCTGAGTCGCGATGCTCAGGAGGTCCCCTTTGGCGCTCAAGCAGCCGTTATTCGGTGAGAAAGGGGAGCGGCGTCGCTAACATGGGATTGCATTAGGTGCGGGGATGGTGCTGCGGTAGCTGGTGCTTCCGGGTGGTGACTTATCTCAAGAATCAGGGGCCGTTCTCTGGTGTGTCGCCGGGTCCGTGCATCGGCAGGCATGAGGTTGCTCGGCGAGGTCCTCGCGTGTCCCTCCCCTCTCGCCTTTGCTCCCCTTTCTGCTCTACGTCCTCGAGTCCTGGCCCTCAAGTGAGTCTCAGCCGACGCTGGTATGCCAGGTCGCGATGCCGTGGACAAGGCCAGAGGGTGAGGGCTGGAGAGCCAGTAGGAGCCCTGAGTCACGATGCTCAGGCACCCCCCTTTAACGTGCAAGCGGTTCGCGCGGATGAGAGTGAAGGAGACACCGCAAGGGCCTCGCCTGACGTAGATCCTTTAGGAGATCGTGTAGACCTATCATAGAAAGAACGAGGGGTTGCCATGACAATTGACAGTCAGCCGTTGGTTGCTTCCGAGGGGCGATGAGGCACTGAAGGCTTGACGAGGTGGCGCCATGCGGGGCTACCGCGGCCAGTGCTCAGCCATTCAGGTTTGTCAGCGTTGTAGGGACGGACCCATGCACAAGCATCGTGCCGTTTGGGAGCAGCTCCGTCAGTTGGCATCAGTTGAGCGGGCAACTAGGTGAAACTCATTAGCCGGGAAGGAGTGGATTCATTCAAGTAGATGCTGGGAAGGCGGACATCACTGGGTCTGGCCCGAGCGACTTGGGGATGATGCAGCCCGTGGGGCGCCCCCTACAAGGTAAGCTAACAACATGAAATAAAAGGGATACATGCCGCAGGGACGGACCCACGCGGCCTGGGAATAATGCAGCCCTGGGGGGGGGGCGCTCCCAGCTGGAAGTGAAACTTGAAAGATGTCACCTGATGATGTTGAGGACGAAGGAGTGTTGGTGTAGCAGACTCAGTGGGTTGCGGAAGCTGATCCTCACAAGCCCCCAGGCCCAGGGGCCTCGGGAGGCTACGGAGGCGCTGGTGGTTCCTTGCGGACCATCTCCATCTCTGCCAGGGCTGTGGAACGCCTGGCCTCTTGAGCCTCCATGATGCCCCTCGTGAGGCGCTGGTACGTGGCAGCCGCGTTCCGCAAGCCGTAAGGCATGCGAACGTAGTTGTGGGGTGGACCTTCGCAGCGCCCCACTCGCGAGGGCCAGAGGCGCTCCAGAGAGGCGACTCAATTGAGCCCTGGTATGTCTACGCAGACGCGCAGCCCACCATCCTCGTCTGGATGGGGAGCCACAGCTGGTTGGCGGTGGCCGCCTCTCATGACTCTTGACTGCTGTGGTTCTTGAACGGCCTTGCTAACAAACTCTTGAGGGTCTGGCTCTCCTTGCTTTACTCCTTCCTGAGGGAAACGTGCTTCGAAACACGCCTCCATGTGGTGCCCAAGCGCCTCCCTCGTGACCTTAGCCAGGTCGGTGGCCCTCCAGGGGAGAGCCCCCGAGCCCTGCCTGAGGAGGGCGCCGGGCGCGCTTTCCTATGCGACGGAAGGAGGTTCCCCCTGGGCAGGCGCGGGCCCTGAGGGGCCTGCCTCCTGAGGGGCCGGGCCGGACGATGTCTTCTTCTTGGGGGCGGTCTCGGGAAGCCTCCTGCTTCCGCGATCCGGGTCTTCCAGTGACACGGCCTGAAAGGCTCGTTCCAGGGAACACACCGCGTCCTTCTCTTCACAGGGCACCGTGATGACTCCGCCACTTCCTGGCATCTTGAGGACGTTGTAGCCGTGGTGAGTTATAGCCATGAACTTGGCCAGCGCTGGGTACCCAAGGATGGCGTTGTACGACAGGCGAATGTGAGCAACGTCGAAGTCGATGAGCTCGGTGCGATAGTTGTCGCGTGTCCCGAAGGTGACTGGGAAGCGGACCTGCCCAATCGGGACCGTGGAGCCGTCGGTGACTCCGGAGAAAGGCTTGGTTGGCTGAAGCTGCTTGTAGGGCACTTGGAGATTGTTGAATGTTTCCACGGACAGGATGTTGAGCCCTGCCCTGCCATTGATGAGGGTCCTGGTGACCACCACGTTGCTGATGATTGGGGAACAAAGCATCGGGAGGACTCCGGCTGTAGCTGCACACTTGAGCTAATCTGCTGAGCTGAACATGATGGCGCACGCCGACCACCTGAGAGGGCGCGTGGCTTCCAACTTGGGGAGGACTGCATTCACTTCGCGGGCGAACTGCTTGAAGAAGCGTTGAGAGGCTGGGGCTTGAGCCCCGCCCAGGATGCAGGCGACTGCGCGTGGCTCCTGGAAACCCCCAGCCCCCTCGTCCTGATGGCGGTCCTTGTTTCTCCTTGGCTGCGGCGGCAGCGGAGGGAGGTCTGTGTCGCCTTGCGGGCGATCCTTGCGAGGCTGATCCCTCCAGTCCCCCTCGCGAGGTGGGTCTTGCCAGCGATCCTCGTGAGGTAGATCGCGCCACCCTTGGCGCGGGCTGCGGTCTTCCCAGCGTCCTGTGTTCCTTCCTCCTCCTCGACCGTAGCCCCGATCACCGCGGTTGGGGCGACGGCCGATCCTTCCTTCTCGCACGGCTCGGAGCTCTTGACATTCGTTGGTGTTGTGGGTGTGGAGGTCGTGGTACACACAGTACCGACTGCCCTTGGGAGGTTCGGGCAGATCTCTGCCCCGCTTGGTGTCTGGTTCTGCCGCGAGCACGGCAACCCCCTTGCACTTCACATCCTTGGCCTTGGGCTTCTTCTCTTCTGGGTCTGCGGCAGGCAGCTCGAGGAGGGAGAGACGCCCTTCCTCAGCCCTGGCGCACTTGGTTGCCAAGTTGAACAATTCCAAGGAAGTGCACAGTTCTTCATGCATCGCCAGCTCCTCCTTCATCTTGACATCGCGCACGCCGTCGGAGAAGGCTGAGATGATGGCCTCCTCGGTCACCTTGGGAATCTTGAGGCGTGCATTGTTGAAGTGCTGGATGTACTTCTACAGGGTCTCTCCGGGTTGTTGCTTGATGCGGCGCATGTCGCTCACTACGGGTGGCCGGTCGCGAGTACCTTGGAAGTTGGTGATGAAGCGGGTGCGCATCTCGTCCCGGGAGGAGATCGTGCCTGGGGCCAGGTTCAGGAGCCACGTGCGGGCCCTGTCCTTGAGCGCCATGGGAAACCAGTTCGCCATGACCTTCTCGTCTCCGTTGGCAGCTTCAATGCCCAGCTCATAGAGCTGGAGGAACTCCGCAGGGTCGGTCGTGCCGTCGTAACGAGGAGGCAGGTCTGGCTTGAACTTGCCGGGCCACGCGACGCTGCGTAGCTCGGCGGTGAATGCACGGCAGCCTGCTGTGGCCACGGGAGGCCTTGGGTGACGAAGAGCTTGGTCTTGCATGCCCCCATGCACTGTAGCTGGGAGCAGCGCGGGGTCTTGACGCGCGGGAGCAGGAGCATGGTCGCGACGTGCTGGAGCAGGGAGCGCCCGGGCAGCTTCTTGCGGGCGAGGGACTTCTTGGCAGCTCTGCTCTCGCCGTGCTGGCACCTGACGGAGCGGGTTCCGCCCAGGGGCCACGCGCCTTGGAGCCATGGCGCCTTCTTGAGGAGGAGGCGTCCGGCGCGCCGCCGGAGCTTCGTCGCCCGCGTGGGGCGGGGTGCGGTGCAGCGGAACGGACGGCGCAGGAGAGCCCCCTGCGGCATGGACGAGCTCGGCGACGCGGTCGAGCCATTCTTCATAGACGTCATCAACGGGACGGTAGCGCAGGAGCTCGTTTGCCACGATGAGCACAGCTCGAGCCTCCATGGGTGCGCGGAGCACGCGGGACGAAGAACCAGCTAGGGTGAGCGAGGGAGTAGCGGTGCGGCCGTCTTGCCGCATGGACGGATGCTGAGACGACGCTTGCTGCTCGTCCCCCGCCGGGCCGGTGGCGGCGTTGACGGCAGGTGACGGGGAACGGCAAGGACGCCCGCCGATAGGAGCCGTCTGGGCGATGCGGGAAGGAGAGCGGCCCGGCGCTCGACGCGGGGCCGACGAGCGTCAGACATGGACGCGATGGTCGGAGGAGAACGGGGTGGTGGAAGACGAATTCAGGCGCACCCCTACCTGGCGCGCCAGATGTTGGATTTCGGGTTCCGGCAGACCCTTGAGGTTCGAACATTGGGGTGCGCATGGAGATTTCACCTTCTACCTACCTGCACCCCTCCGCCTTGCTAAGATCTAAGCTATGGAAAGAACAGTACAAGAGACACAGGGTTTATACAGGTTCGGGCCACCGTTGTGGTGTAATACCCTACTCCAGTGTGTGGTGTGGTGGATTGCCTCTTGGGCTGATGATGATGAGCAATACAAGGAAGAACAGCCTCGCGAGGGTCTGTTCTTGGCTATGGGGATGAACCACTAGGGGGAGTTCAGTCACCCTTCCCTCTCTCTCTTCTCAATTGCCACCCTAGCTAGTTTCTGGGTTGGCTGATTCTGGATCCTCCCTACCCTGGGGGTGGCTAGTCCTATTTATAGGCAAAGGCCCTAGGCCTCTTCCCAAATATTGAGCGGGAAGGGCACCAACAATTGGCTATTTTGATGGGGAACATCGGGTACACTTATCCTGACTAAAGTTGGTCCTCGCCTGCCCAAGGCTCTGGTGGTGACGCTGGCTTGGGCTCCACAATGACTTCCTTCCTGCCGTTGGACTGGTCTTGGTCTCGTTGCACGGAAACGGGTGCCTTTGCTTGATGCTCTTGCCTGCGCTTGCTCCCTTTGCACCAAAGAGGAAAGGAGGACACTGCACGGGCTGGCGCCCGCCTGGCGCCCTTGGTCATCATGGCTTGCGTCACGGGCACCTCGTGAGGTACCCCGCCTTGATCTCTCCGCCTCCTTGCGAGCCAGCTTGATGTGGCCGTGCCTGAGGAAGATCCGTGTCGTCCGCCCCGCGAGGCTTGGCCCCTCGCGAGGGTCTTGGGTCTGCGTCGATGAAGACGGGCCGTGCTGGGCCCCCTTTGAGCCACGCCGCAGGCAGACAAGTCTGGGGACCCCCGTTCCCAGAACGCCGACAGTATGTTGTGGTAGACAACGGTATGGGTGAGAAGACACAGACCAAAATCCCCATTAGTGTTCTTCGGTATATGCCAATCGTACGAAGACATCAACGTCTTTTCATGGTCGAAGAGACGGCCAGACAGATGACATGGCCCAAAATAGGCAAAAGAACCGAACTAGATGCATATGGGAATCTAATGATGGTACACACATCAGATGGTGTTGCTTGGAAAAAGTTTGATGAATTACATGCTGACAAAGTAGCAGATCCGAGGCATCCTCGAGTCGGCATTAGCACGGATGGGTTCAGTGTGTTTGGTATGACGGCAGCCCAATACAGTTGTTGTCCCATATTTGTCTTTCCACTCAATCTCCCCCCGGACAGATTATGCAAAGAAAGAACATTTCCTGACATTCATAATTCCAGGGCCCAACTATCCGGGGAAAAATATGAATGTGTACATGCAGCAGCTTACGGACGAATTGCAAGAAGCCTGGGATAATGGGTTCAAGACATACGACGCCTATAGAAAACGGAACTTCATAATGCGTGTTTGGTACATGTACTCGACGCATGACTTGCCGGCGTATGCGCTATTCGTTGGCTGGTGTGTGCATGGAAGGTTCCCGTGCCCCACATGCAAGGGAGCTCTTGAGTTTCGTTGGCTTCAGGCCGGACACAAGTTTTGTTGCTTCGACATGCATAGACAGTTCCTGGATCCTCGCCATAAGTTCAGGAAAGACAAGAAGAACTTCATCAGAGGTAGAGTTGTCAAAAACTCTGCACCACCTGCGTTGATAGGCCAACAGACCCTGGATCAGTTAAATGCTCTCGAGCCAGATCCAGAGCGTCCAGGGTACTTCAAGGGGTATAATTCTAAGCACGCCAGGACTCACAAGACATGCTTATGGGATCTGCCTTACTTCAAAGACCTCCTTTGCCCACACAACATTGACGTGATGCACACTGAGAAGAATATCGCCGAGGCACTTTTTGGTACATTGTTCGGCATAGATGGGAAGTCAAAGGATAATACTAAGGCTAGAGTAGATCTGGAGGCGCTATGTGATAGGGCGTTACAAAACATGAAAGAACCAAAAGGAAAGCAGAACTGGACGAAGCCAAAGGCATGGTTCAATCTTGGAAGGCCGGCTATGAGGGAAATTATCTTGTGGGCGAAAATGCAGTTGATGTTCCCCGATGGGTATGCGGCGAATCTAAAGAGGGGAGCGAGTCTTGATAAATTGAAGATATTTGGTCTCAAGAGTCATGATTGGCACATATGGATTGAGCGAGTAATGCCGGTGATGTTGTGTGGCTTCATCCCTGAGGATGAATGGCTAGTAATGGCAGAACTCGGCTATTTCTTCCGTGTTCTTTGTGCGAAAGAACTATTGCCTGGCGTGCTAGAAGGAATGGAAGAGTTGGTGCCGGAGTTGATCTGCAGGTTAGAGAAGATCTTTCCACCGGGCTTCTTTAATCCAATGCAGCATTTGATTTTGCATCTCCCGACCGAGGCAAGATTGGGGGGGCCCATGCAAATTCGTTGGTGCTACCCAACTGAGAGGATGCAGAAGACACTTCGAGAAAAATGTACAAATAAACATAGAATTGAAGCTTCGATGGCTGAGGAATTCATCACCGAGGAGGTGACAAACTTTGTGACAGCACACTACGAAGCCAAAAATCGTCATTTGCATAATCCAAAGCCTCGGTACAATGCTGACAACCCTAAAAAGGGTGGATCCAACCTCAGCCTATTCAAAGGGAATCTTGCACCAGCCAGTGTTTCAAATCCAGTATCTTTGGATAACGAAGAATGGCAAACCATTTCGTTGTATATCTTCAACAACCTGATAGAAGTGCGGCCATACATCGAGTAAGTTCTTGGTACATTGTTTTGCAACTTCTATTTCCTTTGAACTGCTCTTATTCCTGGATATTTCATACAGTCGATACATCGCCATATTCTTGTATGGAGCGGTGATCCAAAAGGATTCCGTCGAAGAGTATGAGCTTCTCGCAAATCAAGGAGGCGGCTATCCCAGTTTCATCTCTTGGTTTAAACAAATAGTAATTTCTATTAGACAATTTCATTTCATTCGCTAATTTGTGCGTAATGCAACAATCCTTTCGTATTAAACTTGTAGGCTAATTCAGAGTCTATGGACGCCGAATTGAGACAAGTCGCTAATGGTTTTGACTATAAGGTCCGTTCATTTGACAAATACGACATCAACGGGTATCGCTTTCGTACCTATGGCAAAGAGCTATCTATGGCCGACCGAAAGTCTACAAATTGTTGTGTATCTGCTATCGGCGAAGGAGGTACCGAGTATTATGGGAGAGTTGAAGCAATTTATGAACTTCTATTCTATGGTGAAAACCCACCGAATGTCGTAGTCTTCAAATGTTATTGGTTTCAGCCGAAGGAGACTAGAAGGACTCATGAACATATAGGGCTAGTTGAAATCAACCAAAGCACCCATTTAGATGTTCCTGATGTCTATATTACGGCTCAACAAGCGACCCAAGTATTCTATCTACCGTGGGCCTGCCAAACTAATCCAAATCTGAAAGGTTGGGATGTCGTTTATGAAGTGCCGCCACGTGCTAGACTATCTCCCCCAAAGGAAGAGGATTATGAACCTCACATTAACCCAGACACATATGAAGGAGAATTCTTCCAAGAGACACGTCTTTCCAAAAAGCGTTTCAAGAACCGCTATACTTCACCCCAAAACATTGAAGTAGACAGTGACAGTGAATCCGACATCACCCCAAAGGAGGAACAAGAAGAGCCGGAACAAGAAGAGGTTACTGGTGCGGATGACCTGTCAATGCTTGACCGATTACGTCAAGGTGGCCTTCCACATGTTGATGCCACTGAACCCTATGAGTCCGTCATTGATTATAGTGATGATGATGATTATGCATTTATTGATGATACTGATCGAGATTATTAGTAGTGTCAGGTATTCAATTTTTTTATGTTGTACTTGATGATGATACACTTAAGTGATATACATATTATTATTCATGTTTGTATTTTTTTATGTTGTACTAATTTTGTTTACTCTTTGTCATCGCAGGTGTTGAAAGATGGTGGGCGCTGGTCGGGAGCGCTCCGAGGCCCCTTCTTCATCGGCGCGTGGTGTGAGGTCTTCCATTCCAGACGCACCTCTCCGCCGAGCGTTGCTGGACAGTATGGTGACACCGCCAAGCCCTTCTTCGTCGACCGCGTTGCCCAGCAGGGGACAAGGTAAGAAGAAGAGAGGAGCTGGAGCACGTGGTCGCGGGAGAGGACGTACGGTGACTGCTAGGGCACCTTCCTCGCCGCCACCCCCAGTTGTTTCACCCAAGCACGTGACTGCTAGGGTGGACTCGTCCGAGGAAGAGGCTACATGGACTCCGGTCCACGAGCCTCCCGGCCACGGGCCTTCGGCCCATGAGAGTTCGGCCCACGAAACCCCGGAGGAGCACATGTCTGGATGGGGTACCTGGCTGGATCAGCCTGAAGAGCCGAGTGGCCATGCTGATGATGGAGGGGAGCCGACTGATATCGAGGAGGAGGGGGGCACCGTCTACCAGCGTGGTTGTACATGGCTCCCGTCCATGCCGGCAACCCGCGAGCAGAGGTGGTTGATTTTACCTGATGGGGAGTGGTAAGTGCATTTAATCTTTTTGTACATTCTGCATTCATGTTTCTTCAAATAACTAATGTGTTGGCCTTGCCATGCTGCAGGGGTTGGGACCACCATCATAGTGTCCACCGGCCCAACTCCGTCCTTGGAGTTCTTTGTTGCCAAAACTTCCGGGGGTTTGTCACGTTACCTGGTGAGGGTCGGCTTCCAGAGCTTGGATTGAGTTGGGAGCACTACTAGGCTGCCTCGGCCCCGCCGGGTGAGATTATCGACGGTGTCTTGTGCAAGACGAGGGCAGACGTGGTGATCAGAAAGTTCTGGGTAATTTCTCCTTTACACAATTAAAAATCTTCAACTAGCTAGTTATTAATTGTACTAATCAATATTGTCTCATTTGATTGCAGACATTCTACAGGTGTGAGGAGGGATACAAGGAGGAAGCGGCAAATGTTATCGATAACGTCTGCAAGTGCCTACTACAGAACTTACGGCACGAGGCTCATTTGATTGCAGGCTGTTCGAGACTACTACGCCTCGCGTGGTATCAAGAAGACCAAGCCAGTGTGTCGCGAGAAGTTCTTGAGTAAGGAGGAGTACATGAAGGTAATTCTTAAGGCCTTGTACTTACTTCCTTCATTTAGTAATTCATAGCCATAGCGCTCAAGTTTCTATTAGCTAACTTAGGCCCCTCCGAGATGGTGTGCGGATCGGATGGATTGTTGGGAGGTGTTGGTCAATGAGTGGTGCTCAAAAGAATGTCTAGCCCTCCACAACGAGGCCAAGGACAAATGTGCCCAAATGGAAGGTGTGCCACACCATCAAGGCGGCTCCAACTTATATCAGTTCGGGCAGAACTGGGTATGTGGTTTGCTTCATGATTCATGCAATTCATTCATCATGCTAGCTTTAGCCCTTTAATTACTAATTTAGTTTGTTTCTCTCTTTCAGGCACGCTACAATAAGGCGGATAAGGTGCCAGAGGTGTACGACCTGTATGCCATGGCCCACATTGCCTCTTACAAGAAAGTCAAGGCATTCTCTCTGTCTGACCTCGATGATCCAAAGAACTTCACCAACATCTCCTCCCACGACAAGCTCGTGAAATATAGAGATCGGGGAAGACGAGGAAAGGGGAGGATTTTAACCCGAGCCAGGGTCCCATTGATACAGAGCTGCTGACGATATATGGTGGCGGGAGGTCCCATGGCTCCATAGCCATGGGAGACGGACTTATCCGTTGTCCTAGCACTCTCCCGGAGATCAAGGCGCGCTAGTCGAGCTCCACTCCTGAGATAAGGCCTAGTGAACGGCCAGTCCAACTCGCCTTCAAGGTTAGTTATACGTACTCAGCTATCTTTCTCCATTACATTGTGTGCGCTTCCATCAACGATTACAAATGGTCATGTGAGTGGTGTTGCAGGCTGCTATATAGAGTGAGAGAGATAGAATGGAGAAACTTCTGGCGGAGGCGGCGGAGAGGCAACGGGAGTTGGAGGAGAGGACGCCAAAGATGTTGGAGGAGGAGAGGGCACGGAATGACATGCAGGCAAGGGCCATGTACGAGCTCCTTGTGGTAAGTTTCTTCTGCGGATTAGCCAAAACATTCATGTAGTGTTTGTCTCATTACTAACTAGTATGACTGAGTTGTCAAAACCAAATGTGCAGTCTGTGTGCGAGAAGTCCGGTCAGACCACTCCGCCGATGCTAGTGATTGATCCTGGAACCACGGTGAGTTTAATTTGAATGGACATTACTTGCTAGTCTTAACATTTGAGTGTCATCATGCTAACAAGACATTAGAAATGATCTTTGGTGCAGCGTAACTCCAGACAAGCATCGCACGATCCTTCTCCAGCTAATGGCACGAGCCAGCCCGCTCCTACACCTCCATGATCACAGTAAGTTTCTCCAGTGTTTTGCTTAACAAATGCATAAAGACCTAGACTTAGCTTTATTTCCTCCAATATGCTTACCATAATGACCTAGAGTTAGCTTCTTTTCCTCCAAAATGACTTAATAAGCTTACTAACCTCCAAAACCATCCATTTTACCAAAGTTAGCTCTAAAACGATCTATACTTAGCTTACTTATGTCAAAAATTGCATAATTAGCTTAGTTAGCTCATAAACGATCCATTTTACCTAAGTTAGATCTAAAATGACCCATTTTACCTTAGTTAACTTATAAATGATCCATTTTATCCAAGTTAGCTCTAAAATGACCCATTTTACCTAGTTTAGCTCCTAAATTATCCATCTTACCTACAGTAGCTTTAAAATGACCCATTTCACCTAGGTTACCTCCAAAATGACCCATCTTACCTAGGTTAGCTCCAAAATGACCCATCACACCTAGGTTAGCTCTAAAATGATGCTTTTACTAAGTTAGGTCATAAACGATCCATTTCCACTAAGTTAGCTCATAAACGATCCATTTCACCAAAGTTAGCAAAAAAGGATGCATATCACCTAAATTAGCTCTTAAATGATCCATTTCACCTAAGTTAGCTCATAAACGATCCATTTCAACTAAGTTAGATCATAAATGATCCATTTCACCCAGGTTAGCTAAAAAACGATCCATTTCACCTTAGTTAGCTCATAAACGATCCATTTCACCTTAGTTTGCTCATAAACGATCCATTTCACCTTAGTTAGCTCATAAATGATCCACTTCAACTAAGTTAGCTCATAAATGATCCATTTCAACTAAGTTAGCTCATAAACGATCCATTTCACCTAAGTTAGCTCATAAATGATCCATTTCACCTTAGTTAGCTCATAAATGCTCCATTTCACCTAAGTTAGCTCATAAACGATCCTTTTCACCGTAGTTAGCTCATAAACGATCCATTTCAACTAAGTTAGCTCATAAATGATCCATTTCAACTAAGTTAACTCATAAACGATCCATTTCACCTAAGTTAGCTCATAAATGATCCATTTCACCTTAGTTAGCTCATAAACGACCCAATTCAACTTAGTTAGCCCATATATGATCCATTTCACCTAAGTTAGCTCATAAATGACATATACTTCTTGTTCTAGTCTTCTTCTTGTTTTAGTCTTCTTATTTTAATCTTCTTCTAGTCACCTTTTTCTAACTTTCTTATTTGCCATTTTGCATATTTCATTCACTTCACGGAAGCTAGCTTGTTATGATGGAGTGCTTGTTTTTTCTTTCATTCTCTTCAAGTATTCTTCTAGCTTGCTATGATAGAACTTGCTATCTTGATGAAACTTTGCATTGTAATATGTATGAATGGAACAATGTGAATGTGCAACTTGATGGAACTTGCTATGGATGAATGGATGGAACTATATATGTATGTACGATGAAACTTATGTGCTGGATATGTCATATGTTTTCTGTTAAATAGCCCTGTGAAATATATATATATATATATATATATATATATATGTCATATATATTTGCTGTCAAAATTGTTGCATTTAAAAAAAGAAAAAAATGAGGCAAAGCAGGATCTTTGCCGTCAGCCACTGATGGCAAAGCCACCTTTGCCGACAGCGGCAGTCGGCAAAGGCACCTTTGCCAACAGCCGCGGACGTCAAAGCAGCAACGCGGCAGCCACCTGTGCGTCCTAGGAAACTGACCCATTTGGCCAGTTTACCTACAGCGGCGGACGGCAAAGGTTTTGCCTACAGCCGCGGACGGCCAAGGCCTGCCGTGTAGTGACATCCAGCTGACATCATTCGGCGGATGGCAAAGGCCGGACAAATTTTGCCATCAGCAGCGGAGGGCAAAGGCTGCCATTAGCCACCTAACGGACTAACAACATAATTATTGCCGTCTGCTTTCTTTTCCGTCAGCCGCCGAAAGTAGACGACAAAGTAGCTCTTTGTCGATCCTTACTATGTCGGAGCCTTTTGCATCAATGATTACAAATGGTCATGTGACTGGTGTTGCAGGCTACTATACAGAGTGAGAGAGATAGAACGGGGAAACTTCTAGCGGAGGCCGCGGAGAGGCAACAGGAGTTGGAGGAGAGGACGCCAAAGATGTTGGAGGAGGAGAGGGCACGGAATGACATGCAGCCAAGGGCCATGTACGAGCTCCTTGTGGTAAGTTTCTTCTACAGATTAGCCAAAACATTCATGTAGTGTTTGTCTCATTACTAACTAGTATGACCGAGTTGTCAAAACCAAATGTGCAGTCTGTGAGTGGGAAGTCCGGTCAGACTGTTTCGCCGATGCCAGTGATTACTCCTGGGACCATGGTGAGTTTAATTTGAATGGACATTACTTGCTAGTCTTAACATTTGAGTGTCATCATGCTAACGAGACATTGGAAATGATCTTTGGTGCAGTGTAACTCCAGACAAGCATCGCACGATCCTTCCCCAGCTACTAGCACGAGCCAGCCCGCTCCTACACCTCCATGATAACGGTAAGTTTCTCTAGTGTTTTGCTTAACCAATGCATAAACACCTAGACTTAGCTTTTATTTCCTCCAATATGCTTACCGTAATGACCTAGAGTTAGCTTCTTTTCCTCCAAAATGACTTAATAAGCTTACTGACCTCCAAAACCATCCATTTTACCTAAGTTAGCTCTAAAACGATCTATACTTAGCTTACTTATGTCAAAAATTGCATAATTAGCTTAGTTAGCTCATAAACGATCCATTTTACCTAAGTTAGCTCTAAAATGCCCATTTTACCTTAGTTAGCTAATAAATGATCAATTTTATCCAAGTTAGCTCTAAAATGACCCATTTTACCTAGTTTAGCTCCTAAATTATCCATTTTACCTACGCTAGCTTTAAAATGACCCATTTCACCTAGGTTACCTCCAAAATGACCCATCTTACCTAGGTTAGCTCCAAAATGACCCATCACACCTAGGTTAGCTCTAAAATGATGCTTTTTTTACTAAGTTAGGTCATAAACGATCCATTTCCACTAAGTTAGCTCATAAACGATCCATTTCACCTAAGTTAGCTCAAAAACGATCCATTTCACCTAAATTAGCTCTTAAATGATCCATTTCACCTAAGTTAGCTCATAAACGATCCATTTAACTAAGTTAGCTCATAAATGATGCATTTCACCTAAGTTATCTCAAAAACGACCCATTTCACCTTAGTTAGCTCATAAACGATCCATTTCACCTTAGTTAGCTCATAAACGATCCATTTCACCTTAGTTAGCTCATAAACAATCGACTTCAACTAAGTTAGCTCATAAATGATCCATTTCAACTAAGTTAGCTCATAAACGATCCATTTCACCTAAGTTAGCTCATAAAGGATCCATTTCAACTTAGTTAGCTCATAAACGATCCATTTCACCTCATAAACGATCCATTTCACCTTAGTTAGCTCATAAACGATCCATTTCAACTAAGTTAGGTCATAAATGATCCATTTCAACTAAGTTATCTCATAAATGATCCATTTCACCTAAGTTAGCTCATAAATGATCCATTTCACCTTAGTTAGCTCATAAATGACCCATTTCAACTTAGTTAGCTCATATATATGATCCATTTCACCAAAGTTAGCTCATAAATGACATATACTTCTTGTTCTAGTCTTCTTGTTCTAGTCTTTTTCTTGTTCTAGTCTTCTTCTTTTAGTCTTCTTCTTCTAGTCACCTTTTTCTAACTTTCTTATTTGCCATTTTGCAGATTTCATTCACTTCACGGGAGCTAGCTTGTTATGATGGAGTGCTTGTTTTTTCTTTCATTCTCTTCAAGTATTCTTCCAGCTTGCTAATCTGGAACTTGCTATCTTGATGAAACTTTGCATTGTAATATGTATGGATGGAACAATGTGTATGTGCAACTTGATGGAACTTGCTATGTATGAATTGATGGAACTATATATGTATGTACGATGAAACTTATGTGCTGGATATGTCATATGTTTGCTGTTAAATAGCCCTGTGAAATATATATATATATATATATTTGCTGTCGAAATTGTTGCATCTAAAAAAAGAAAAAAATGAGGCAAAGCAGGATCTTTGCCATCAGCCACTGATGGCAAAGCACCTTTTCCGACAGTGGCGGACGGCAAAGGCACCTTTGCCAACAACCGCGGACGGCAAAGTAGCCACGCGGCGGCCACCTGTGCGTCCTGGGAACTGACCCATTTGGCCAGTTTGCCTACAGCGGCGGACGGCAAAGGTTTTGCCTACAGCCGCAGACGGCAAATGCCTGCCGTGTAGTGACGTCCAGCTGACATCATTTGGCGGACGGCAAAGGCCTGCCGTGTAGTGACGTCCAGCTGACATCATTTGGCGGATGGCAAAGGCCGGACAAATTTTGCCGTCAGCCGTGGACGGCAAAGGCTGCCGTTAGCCACCTAACAGACTAACAGCGTAATTATTGCCGTCTGCTTTCTTTGCCGTCAGCTGCTGATGGCAAAGGCTCCTTTCCCGTCAGCCGCCGAAAGCAGACGACAAAGTAGCTCTTTGCCGATCCTTACTATGCCGGAGCCTTTTGCATCAATGATTACAAATGGTCATGTGAGTGGTGTTGCAGGCTGCTATACAGAGTGAGAGAGATAGAATGGAGAAACTTCTGGCGGTGGCGGCGGAGAGGCAACGGGAGTTGGAGGAGTGGACACCGAAGATGTTGGAGGAGGAGAGGGCACATAATGACATGCAGGCAAGGGCCATGTACGAGCTCCTTGTGGTAAGTTTCTTCTGCAGATTAGCCAAAACATTCATGTAGTGTTTGTTTGATTACTAACTAGTATGACTGAGTTGTCAAACCCAAATGTGCAGTCTGTGTGCGAGAAGTCCGGTCAGACCGCTCCACCGATGCCAGTGATTGCTCCTGGGACCACGGTGAGTTTAATTTGAATGGACATTAATTGCTAGTCTTAACATTTGAGTGTCATCATGCTAACGAGACATTGGAAATGATCTTTGGTGCAGCGTAACTCATGACAAGCATCGCACGATCCTAATCCAGCTACTGGCACGAGCCAGCCTGCTCCTACACCTCCATGATCATGGTATGTTTCTCTAGTGTTTTGCTTAACAAATGCATAAAGACCTAGACTTAGCTTTATTTCCTCCAATATGCTTACCATGATGACCTAGAGTTAGCTTCTTTTCCTTCAAAATGACTTAATAAGCTTACTGACCTCCAAAACCATCCATTTTACCTAAGTTAGCTCTAAAAAGATCTATAGTTAGCTTACTTATGTCAAAAATTGCATAATTAGCTTAGTTAGCTCATAAACGATCCATTTTACCTAAGTTTGCTCTAAAATGACCCATTTTACCTTAGTTAGCTAATAAATGATCAATTTTATCCAAGTTAGCTCTAAAATGACCCATTTTACCTAGTTTAGCTCCTAAATTATCCATTTTACCTACGCTAGCTTTAAAATGACCCATTTCATCTAGGTTACCTCCAAAATGACCCATCTTACCTAGATTAGCTCCAAAATGACCCATCACACCTAGGTTAGCTCTAAAATGATGCTTTTTACTAAGTTAGCTCATAAACAATCCATTTCCACTAAGTTAGCTCATAAATGATCCATTTCACCTAAGTTAGCTCAAAAACGATGCATTTCACCTAAATTAGCTCTTAAATGATCCATTTCACCTAAGTTAGCTCATAAATGATCCATTTAACTAAGTTAGCTCATAAATGATCCATTTCACCTAAGTTAGCTCAAAAACGATCCATTTCACCTTAGTTAGATCATAAACGATCCATTTCACCTTAGTTAGCTCATAAACGATCTATTTCACCTTAGTTAGCTCATAAACGATCGACTTCAACTAAGTTAGCTCATAAATGATCCATTTCAACTAAGTTAGCTCATAAACGATCCATTTCGCCTAAGTTAGCTCATAAAGGATCCATTTCACCTTAGTTAGCTCATAAATGATCCATTTCACATCATAAATGATCCATTTCACCTTAGTTAGCTCATAAACGATCCATTTCAACTAAGTTAGCTCATAAACGATCCATTTCAACTAAGTTAGCTCATAAATGATCCATTTCAACTAAGTTAGCTCATAAATGATCCCTTTCACCTAAGTTAGCTCATAAATGATCCATTTCACCTTAGTTAGCTCATAAACGACCCATTTCAACTTAGTTAGCTCATATATGATCCATTTCACCTAAGTTAGCTCATAAATGACATATACTTCTTGTTCTAGTCTTCTTGTTCTAGTCTTCTTGTTCTAGTCTTCTTCTTGTTCTAGTCTTCGTCTTTTAGTCTTCTTCTTCTAGTCACCTTTTTCTAACTTTCTTATTTGCCATTTTGCAGATTTCATTCACTTCACGGGAGCTAGCTTGTTATGATGGAATGCTTGTTTCTTCTTTCATTCTCTTCAAGTATTCTTCCAGCTTGCTAATCTGGAACTTGCTATCTTGATGAAACATTGCATTGTAATATGTATGGATGGAACAATGTGTATGTGCAACTTGATGGAACTTGCTATGTATGAATAGATGGAACTATATATGTATGTACGATGAAACTTATGTGCTGGATATGCATATGTTCGCTGTTAAATAGCCCTGTGAAATATATATATATATATATATATATATATATATATATATATATATATTTGCTGTCGAAATTGTTGCATCTAAAAAAAGAAAAAAATGAGGCAAAGCAGGATCTTTGCCGTCAGCCACTGATGGCAAAGCCACCTTTGCCGACAGCGGCGGACGGCAAAGGCACCTTTGCCAACAGCCGCAGACGGCAAAGCAGCCACGCGGCGGCCACCTGTGCGTCCTGGGAACTTACCCATTTGGCCAGTTTGCCTACAACGGCGGACGACAAAGGTTTTGCCTACAGCCGAAGACGGCAAAGGCCTGCCGTGTAGTGACGTCCAGCTGACATCATTCGGCGGACGACAAAGGCCTGCCGTGTAGTGACGTCCATCTGACATCATTCAGCGGATGGCAAAGGCCGGACAAATTTTGCCGTCAGCCGCAGACGGTAAAGGCTGCCGTTAGCCACCTAACGGACTAACAGCGTAATTATTGCCGTCTGCTTTCTTTGCCATCAACTGCTGATGGCAAAGGCTCCTTTCCTGTCAGCCACCGAAAGCAGACGGCAAAGTAGCTCTTTGTCGATCCTTATTGTGCCGGAGCCTTTTGCATCAATGATTACAAATGGTCATGTGAGTGGTGTTGCAGGCTGCTATACAGAGTGAGAGAGATAGAACGGAGAAACTTCTGGCGGTGGCGGCGGAGAGGCAACGGGAGTTGGAGGAGAGGACGCCAAAGATGTTGGAGGAGGAGGGGGCACAGAATGACATGCAGGCAAGGGCCATGTACGAGCTCCTTGTGGTAAGTCTCTTCTGCAGATTAGCTAAAACATTCATGTAGTGTTTGTCTCATTACTAACTAGTATGACTGAGTTGTCAAAACCAAATGTGCAGTCTATGTGCGAGAAGTCCGGTCAGACCGCTCCACCGATGCGAGTGATTGCTCCTGGGACCACGGTGAGTTTAATTTGAATGGACAATAATTGCTAGTCTTAACATTTGAGTGTCATCATGCTAACGAGACATTGGAAATGATCTCTGGTGCAGCGTAACTCCAGACAACCATCGCACGATCCTTCTCCAGCTACTGGCACGAGCCAGCCTGCTCCTACACCTCCATGATCATGGTAAGTTTCTCTAGTGTTTTGCTTAACAAATGCATAAAGACCTAGACTTAGCTTTATTTCCTCCAATATGCTTACCATAATGACCTAGAGTTAGCTTCTTTTCCTTCAAAATGACTTAATCCGCTTACTAACCTCCAAAACCATCCATTTTACCTAAGTTAGCTCTAAAAAGATCTATACTTAGCTTACTTATGTCAAAAATTGCATAATTAGCTTAATTAGCTCATAAACGATCCATTTTACCTAAGTTAGCTCTAAAATGACCCATTTTACCTTAGTTAGCTAATAAATGATCAATTTTATCCAAGTTAGCTCTAAAATGACCCATTTTACCTAGTTTAGCTCCTAAATTATCCATTTTACCTACGCTAGCTTTAAAATGACCCATTTCATCTAGGTTACCTCCAAAATGACCCATCTTACCTAGATTAGCTCCAAAATGACCCATCACACCTAGGTTAGCTCTAAAATGATGCTTTTTACTAAGTTAGCTCATAAACAATCCATTTCCACTAAGTTAGCTCATAAACAATCCATTTCACCTAAGTTAGCTCAAAAACGATCCATTTCACCTAAATTAGCTCTTAAATGATCCATTTCACCTAAGTTAGTTCATAAATAATCCATTTAACTAAGTTAGCTCATAAATGATCCATTTCACCTAAGTTAGCTCAAAAACGATCCATTTCACCTTAGTTAGCTCATAAACGATCCATTTCACCTCATAAACGATCCATTTCACCTTAGTTAGCTCATAAACAATCCATTTCACGTTAGTTAGGTCATAAACGATCCATTTCAACTAAGTTAGCTCATAAATGATCCATTTCAACTAAGTTAGCTCATAAATGATCCATTTCACCTAAGTTAGCTCATAAAGGATCCATTTCACCTTAGTTAGCTCATAAACGATCCATTTCACCTCATAAACGATCCATTTCACCTTAGTTAGCTCATAAACAATCCATTTCACGTTAGTTAGGTCATAAACGATCCATTTCAACTAAGTTAGCTCATAAATGATGCATTTCACCTAGACTTAGCTTTTATTTCCTCCAATATGCTTACCGTAATGACCTAGAGTTAGCTTCTTTTCCTCCAAAATGACTTAATAAGCTTACTGACCTCCAAAACCATCCATTTTACCTAAGTTAGCTCTAAAAAGATCTATACTTAGCTTACTTATGTCAAAAATTGCATAATTAGCTTAATTAGCTCATAAACGATCCATTTTACCTAAGTTAGCTCTAAAATGACCCATTTTACCTTAGTTAGCTAATAAATGATCAATTTTATCCAAGTTAGCTCTAAAATGACCCATTTAACCTAGTTTAGCTCCTAAATTATCCATTTTACCTACGCTAGCTTTAAAATGACCCATGTCACCTAGGTTACCTCCAAAATGACCCATCTTACCTAGGTTAGCTCCAAAATGACCCATCACACCTAGATTAGCTCTAAAATGATGCTTTTTACTAAGTTAGCTCATAAACGATCCATTTCCACTAAGTTAGCTCATAAACAATCCATTTCACCTAAGTTAGCTAAAAAACGATCCATTTCACCTAAATTAGCTCTTAAATGATCCATTTCACCTAAGTTAGTTCATAAACGATCCATTTAACTAAGTTAGCTCATAAATGATCCATTTCACCTAAGTTAGCTCAAAAACGATCCATTTCACCTTAGTTAGCTCATAAACGATCCATTTCACCTTAGTTAGCTCATAAATGATCCATTTCACCTCATAAACGATCCATTTCACCTTAGTTAGCTCATAAACGATCCATTTCAACTAAGTTAGATCATAAATGATCCATTTCACCTAAGTTAGCTCATAAATGATCCATTTCACCTTAGTTCGCTCATAAACGACCCATTTCAACTTAGTTAGCTCATATATGATCCATTTCACCAAAGTTAGCTCATAAATGACATATACTTCTTGTTCTAGTCTTCTTGTTCTAGTCTTCTTCTTGTTCTAGTCTTCTTCTTTTAGTCTTCTTCTTCTAGTCACCTTTTTCTAACTTTCTTATTTGCCATTTTGCAGATTTCATTCACTTCACGGGAGCTAGCTTGTTATGATGGAGTGCTTGTTTTTTCTTTCATTCTGTTCAAGTATTCTTCCAGCTTGCTAATCTGGAACTTGCTATCTTGATGAAACATTGCATTGTAATATGTATGGATGGAACAATGTGTATGTGCAACTTGATGGAACTTGCTATGTATGAATTGATGGAACTATATATGTATGCACGATGAAACTTATGTGCTAGATATGTCATATGTTTGCTGTTAAATAGCCCTGTGAAATATATATATATGTATATATTTGCTGTCAAAATTGTTGCATAAAAAAAGAAAAAAATTAGGCAAAGCAGGATCTTTGCCGTCAGCCGCTGATGGAAAAGCCACCTTTGCCGACAGCTGCGGACGGCAAAGGCACCTTTGCCAACAGCCGTGGACGGCAAAGCAGCCACGCGGCGGCCACCTGTGCGTCTTGGGAACTGACCCACTTGGCCAGTTTGCCTACAGCGGCGGACGACAAAGGTTTTGCCTACAGCCGCAGACGACAAAGGCCTGCCGTGCAGTGACGTCCAGCTGACATCATACGGTGGACGGCAAAGGCCTGCCGTGTAGTGACGTCCAGCTGACATCATTCGGCGGACGTCAAAGGCTCCTTTCTCGTCAGCCGCCGAAAGCAGACGGCAAATTAGCTCTTTGCCGATCCTTACTGTGCCGGAGCCTTTTGCATCAATGATTACAAATGGTCATGTGAGTGGTGTTGCAGGCTGCTATATAGAGTGAGGGAGATAGAACGGAGAAATTTCTGGCGGTGGCGGCGGAGAGGCAACGGGAGTTGGAGGAGAAGACGCCGAAGATGTTGGAGGAGGAGAGGGCACGGAATGACATGCAGGCAAGGGCCATGTACGAGCTCCTTGTGGTAAGTTTCTTCTGTAGATTAGCCAAAACATTCATGTAGTGTTTGTCTCATTACTAACTAGTATGACTGAGTTGTGAAAACCAAATGTGCAGTCTGTGTGCGAGAAGTCCGGTCAGACCGCTCACCCGATGCCAGTGATTGCTCCTGGGACCACGGTGAGTTTAATTTGAATGGACATTAATTGCTAGTCTTAACATTTGAGTGTCATCATGCTAACGAGACATTGGAAATGATCTTTGGTGCAGCGTAACTCCAGACAAGCATCGCACGATCCTTCTCCAGCTACTAGCACGAGCCAGCCTGCTCCTACACCTCCATGATCATGGTAAGTTTCTCTAGTGTTTTGCTTATCAAATGCATAAAGACATAGACTTAGCTTTCTTTCCTCCAATATGCTTACCATAATGACCTAGAGTTAGCTTCTTTTCCTTCAAAATGACTTAATAAGCTTACTGACCTCCAAAACCATCCATTTTACCTAAGTTAGCTCTAAAAAGATCTATACTTAGCTTACTTATGTCAACAATTGCATAATTAGCTTATTTAGCTCATAAACGATCCATTTTACCTAAGTTAGCTCTAAAATGACCCACTTTACCTTAGTTAGCTTATAAATGATCCATCTTATCCAAGTTAGCTCTAAAATGACCCATTTTACCTAGTTCAGCTCCTAAATTATCCATTTTACCTACGCTAGCTTTAAAATGACCCATTTCACCTAGGTTACCTCCAAAATGACCCATCTTACCTAGGTTAGCTCCAAAATGACCCATCACACCTAGGTTAGCTCTAAAATGATGCTTTTTACTAAGTTAGGTCATAAATGATCCATTTCCACTAAGTTAGCTCATAAACGATCCATTTCACCTAAGTTAGTTCAAAAACGATGCATTTCACCTAAATTAGCTCTTAAATGATCCATTTCACCTAAGTTAGCTCATAAACAATCAATTTCAACTAAGTTAGCCCATAAATGATCCATTTCACCTAAGTTAGCTAAAAAACGATCCATTTCACCTTAGTTAGCTTATAAACGATCCATTTCACCTTAGTTAGCTCATAAACGATCCATTTCACCTTAGTTAGCTCATAAACGATCGACTTCAACTAAGTTAGCTCATAAATGATCCATTTCAACTAAGTTAGCTCATAAACGATCCATTTCACCTAAGTTAGCTCATAAAGGATCCATTTCACCTTAGTTAGCTTATAAACGATCCATTTCACCTAGGTTAGCTCATAAACGATCCATTTCACCTTCGTTAGCTCATAAATGATCCATTTCAACTAAGTTTGCTCATAATTGATCCATTTCAACTAAGTTAGCTCATAAACGATCCATTTCACCTAAGTTAGCTCATAAATGATCCATTTCACCTTAGTTAGCTCATAAACGACTCATTTCAACTTAGTTAGGTGATATATGATCCATTTCACCTAAGTTAGCTCATAAATGACATATACTTCTTGTTCTAGTCTTGTTCTTATTCTAGTCTTCTTCTTTTAGTCTTCTTATTCTAGTAACCTTTTTCTAACTTTCTGATTTGCCATTTTGCAGATTTCATTCACTTCACGGAAGCTAGCTTGTTATGATGGAGTGCTTGTTTTTTCTTTCATTCTCTTCAAGTATTCTTCTAGCTTGCTGTGATGGAACTTGCTATCATGATGAAACCTTGCATTGTAATATGTATGGATGGAATAATGTGTATGTGCAACTTGATGGAACTTGCTATGTATGAATGGATGGAACTATATATGTATGTACGATGAAACTTATGTGCTGGATATGTCATATGTTTGCTGTTAAATAGCCCTGTGAAAAAAAAATATATAGGTCATATATATATTTGCTGTCAAAATTGTTGCATTTATAAAAAGAAAAAAAGAGGCAAAGCAAGATCTTTGCCATCAGCCACCGATGGCAAAGCCACCTTTGCCGACAGCGGCGGACGGCAAAGGCACCTATGCCAACAGCCGCGGACGACAAAGCAGCCACGCGGCGGCCACCTGTGCGTTTTGGGAACTCACCCATTTGGCCAGTTTGCCTACATCGGCGGACGGAAAAGGTTTTGCCTAGAGCCGTGGACGGCGAAGGCCTGCCGTGTAGTGACGTCCAACTGACATCATTCGGGGGACGGCAAAGGCCGGACAAATTTTGCGATCAACGGTGGATGGCAAAGGCTGCCGTTAGCCACCTGATGGACTAACATCGTAATTATTGCCGTCTGCTTTCTTTGTCGTCAGCTGCTGATGGCAAAGGCTCCTTTGCCATCAACCGCCGAAAGTAGAAGACAAAGTAGCTCTTTGCCGATCCTTATTGTGCCGGGGCCTTTTGCATCAATGATTACAAATGGTAATGTGAGTGGTGTTGCAGGCTGCTATACAGATTGAGAGAGATAGAACGGAGAAACTTCTGGCGGAGGCGGCAGAGACGCAACGAGAGTTGGAGGAGAGGACGCCAAAGATGTTGGAGGTGGAGAGGGCACGGAATGACATGCAGGCAGGGGCCATGTACGATCTCCTTGTGGTAAGTTTCTTTTGCAGATTAGCCAAAACATTCATGTAGTGTTTGTCTCATTACTAACTAGTATGACTGTGTTGTCAAAACCAAATGTTCAGACTGTGTGCGAGAAGTCCGGTCAGACCGCTCCGCCGATGCCAGTGATTGCTCCTGGGACCACGGTGAGTTTAATTTGAATGGACATTACTTGCTAGTCTTAACATTTGAGTGTCATCATGCTAACGAGACATTGGAAATGATCTTTGGTGCAGCATAACTCCAGACAAGTATCGCACGATCCTTCTCCAGCTACTGGCACGAGCCAGCCCGCTCCTACACCGCCATGATCACGGTAAGTTTCTCTAGTGTTTTGCTTAACAAATGCATAAAGACCTAGACTTAGCTTTATTTCCTCCAATATGCTTAACATAATGACCTAGAGTTAGCTTCTTTTCCTCCAGTATGACTTAATAAGCTTACTGACCTCCAAAACCATCCATTTTACCTAAGTTAGCTCTAAAATGACCCATTTTAACTTATTTAGCTTATAAATGATCCATTTTATCCAAGTTAGCTCTAAAATGACCCATTTTACCTAGTTTAGCTCCTAAATTATCCATTTTCCTACGTTAGCTTTAAAATGACCCATTTCACCTAGGTTACCTCCAAAATGACCCATCTTACCTAGGATAGCTCTAGAATGACCCATCACACCTAGGTTATCTCTAAAATGATGCTTTTACTAAGTTAGCTCATAAACGATCCATTTCCACTAAGTTAGCTCAGAAACAATCCATTTCACCTAAGTTAGCTAAGAAACAATCCATTTCACATAAATTAGCTCTTAAATGATCCATTTCACCTAATTTAGCTCATAAATGATCCATTTCAACTAAGTTAGCTCATAAATGATCCATTTCACCTAAGTTAGCTCAAAAACTATCGATTTCACCTTAGTTAGCTAATAAATGATCCATTTCACCTTAGTTAGCTCATAAATGATCCATTTCACCTTAGTTAGCTCATAAATGATCCATTTCAACTAAGTTAGCTCATAAACGATCCATTTCAACTAAGTTAGCTCATAAACGATCCATTTCACCTAAGTTAGCTCATAAAGGATCCATTTCAACTAAGTTAGCTCATAAATGATCCATTTCACCTAAGTTAGCTAAAAAACTATCGATTTCACCTTAGTTAGCTCATAAATGATCCATTTCACCTTAGTTAGCTCATAAACGATCCATTTCACCTTAGTTAGCTCATAAACGATCCATTTCAACTAAGTTAGCTCATAAATGATCCATTCAACTAAGTTAGGTCATAAACGGTCCATTTCACCTAAGTTAGCTCATAAAGGATCCATTTCACCTTAGTTAGCTCATAAACGATCCATTTCACCTCATAAACGATTCATTTCACCTTAGTTAGCTCATAAACGATCCATTTCAACTAATTAGCTCATAAATGATCCATTTCAACTAAGTTAGCTCATAAATGATCCATTTCACCAAAGTTAGCTCATAAATGATCCATTTCACCTTAGTTAGCTCATAAACGACCCATTTCAACTTAGTTAGCTCATATATGATCCATTTCACCTAAGTTAGCTCATAAATGACATATACTTCTTGTTCTAGTCTTCTTGTTCTAGTCTTCTTCTTGTTCTAGTCTTCTTCTTTTAGTCTTCTTCTTCTAGTCACCTTTTTCTAACTTTCTTATTTGCCATTTTGCAGATTTCATTCACTTCACAGAAGCTAGCTTGTTATGATGGAGTGCTTGTTTTTTCTTTCATTCCCTTCAAGTATTCTTCTAGCTTGCTATGATGGAACTTGCTATCTTGATGAAACTTTGCATTGTAATATGTATGGATGGAACAATGTGTATGTGCAACTTGATGGAACTTGCTATGTATGAATGTATGGAACTATATATGTATGTACGATGAAACTTATGTGCTGGATATGTCATATGTTTGATGTTAAATAGCCCTGTGAAATATATATATATATATATATATATATATATATATATATTTGCTGTCAAATTGTTGCATTTAGAAAAAAGAAAAAAAATGAGGCAAAGCAGGATCTTTGCCGTCAGCCACTGATGGCAAAGCCACCTTTGCCGACAGCCGCGGACGGCAAAGCAGCCACGCGGCAGCCACCTGTGCGTCCTGGGAACTGACCCATTTGGCCAGTTTGCCTACAGCGGTGGACGGCAAAGGTTTTGCCTACAGCCGTAGACGGCAAAGGCCTGCAGTGTAGTGACGTCCAACTGACATCATTCGGCGGACGACAAAGGCCTGCCGTGTAGTGACGTCCATCTGACATCATTCGGCGGACGACAAAGGCCGGACAAATTTTGCCGTCAGCCGCGGACGGCAAAGGCTGCCGTTAGCCACCTAACGGACTAACAGCGTAATTATTGTCGTCTTCTTTCTTTGCCGTCAGCTGCTGATGGCAAAGGCTCCTTTCCCGTCAGCCACCGAAAGCAGACGGCAAAGTAGCTCTTTGTCGATCCTTACTGTGCCGGAGCCTTTTGCATCAGTGATTACAAATGATCATGTGAGTGGTGTTGCAGGCTGCTATACAGAGTGAGAGAGATAGAACGGAGAAACTTATGGCGGTGGCGGCGGAGAGGCAATGGGAGTTGGAGGAGAGGACGCCAAAGATGTTGGAGGAGGAGGGGGCACGGAATGACATGCAGGCAAGGGCCATGTACGAGCTCCTTGTGGTAAGTTTCTTCTGCAGATTAGCCAAAACATTCATGTAGTGTTTGTCTCATTACTAACTAGTATGACTGAGTTGTCAAAACCAAATGTGCAGTCTGTGTGCGAGAAGTCCGGTCAGACCACTCCACCGATGCCAGTGATTGCTCCTGGGACCACGGTGAGTTTAATTTGAATGGACAATAATTGCTAGTCTTAACATTTGAGTGTCATCATGCTAACGAGACATTGGAAATGATCTTTGGTGCAGCGTAACTCCAGACAAGCATCGCACGATCCTTCTCCAGCCACTGGCACGAGGCAGCCTGCTCCTACACCTCCATGATCATGGTAAGTTTCTCTAGTATTTTGCTTAACAAATGCATAAAGACCTACACTTAGCTTTATTTCCTCCAATATGCTTACCATAATGACCTAGAGTTAGCTTCTTTTCCTTCAAAATGACTTAATAAGCTTACTAACCTCCAAAACCATCCGTTTTACCTAAGTTAGCTCTAAAAAGATCTATACTTAGCTTACTTATGTCAAAAATTGCATAATTAGCTTTGTTAGCTCATAAACAATCCATTTTACCTAAGTTAGCTCTAAAATAACCCATTTTACCTTAGTTAGCTAATAAATGATCAATTTTATCCAAGTTAGCCCTAAAATGACCCATTTTACCTATTTTAGCTCCTAAATTATCCATTTTACCTATGCTAGCTTTAAGATGACCCATTTCACCTAGGTTACCTCCAAAATGACCCATCTTACCTAGGTTAGCTCCAAAATGACCCATCACACCTAGGTTAGCTCTAAAATGATGCTTTTTACTAAGTTAGCTCATAAATGATCCATTTCACCTAAGTTAGCTAAAAACGATCCATTTCACCTAAATTAGCTCTTAAATGATCAATTGCACCTAAGTTAGCTCATAAACGATCCATTTAACCAAGTTAGCTCATAAATGATCCATTTCACCTAAGTTAGCTCAAAAACGATCCATTTCACCTTAGTTAGCTCATAAACGATCCATTTCACCTTAGTTAGCTCATAAACGATCCATTTCACCTCATAAACGATCCATTTCACCTTAGTTAGCTCATAAACAATCCATTTCACGTTAGTTAGGTCATAAACGATCCATTTCAACTAAGTTAGCTCATAAATGATCCATTTCAACTAAGTTAGCTCATAAATGATGCATTTCACCTAAGTTAGCTCATAAAGGATCCATTTCACCTTAGTTAGCTCATAAACGATCCATTTCACCTCATAAACGATTCATTTCACCTTAGTTAGCTCATAAACAATCCATTTCAACTAATTAGCTCATAAATGATCCATTTCAACTAAGTTAGCTCATAAACGATCCATTTCACCTAAGTTAGCTCATAAATGATCCATTTCACCTTAGTTAGCTCATAAACGACCCATTTCAACTTAGTTAGCTCATATATGATCCATTTCACCTAAGTTAGCTCATAAATGACATATACTCCTTGTTCTAGTCTTCTTGTTCTAGTCTTCTTCTTGTTCTAGTCTTCTTCTTTTAGTCTTCTTCTTCTAGTCACCTTTTTCTAACTTTCTTATTTGCCATTTTGCAGATTTCATTCACTTCACAGAAGCTAGCTTGTTATGATGGAGTGCTTGTTTTTTCTTTCATTCTCTTCAAGTATTCTTCTAGCTTGCTATGATGGAACTTGCTATCTTGATGAAACTTTGCATTGTAATATGTATGGATGGAACAATGTGTATGTGCAACTTGATGGAACTTGCTATGTATGAATCGATGGAACTATATATGTATGTACGATGAAACTTATGTGCTGGATGTGTCATATGTTTGATGTTAAATAGCCCTGTGAAATATATATATATATATATATATATATATATATATATATATATATATATATTTGCTGTCAAATTGTTGCATTTAGAAAAAAGAAAAAAATGAGGCAAAGCAGGATCTTTGCCGTCAGCCACTGATGGAAAAGCCACCTTTGCCGACAGCCGCGGACGGCAAAGCAGCCACGCGGCGGCCACCTGTGCGTCCTCGGAACTGACCCACTTGGCGAGTTTGCCTACAGCGGCGGACGACAAAGGTTTTGCCTACAGCCGCAGACGACAAAGGCCTGCCTGTGCGTCCTGGGAACTGACCCATTTGGCCAGTTTGCCTATAGCTGCGGACGACAAAGGTTTTGCCTACAGCCGTAGACGGCAAAGGTTTTGCCTACAGCCGTAGACGGCAAAGGCTTGCAGTGTAGTGACGTCCAACTGACATCATTCGGCGGACGACAAAGGCCTGCCGTGTAGTGACGTCCATCTGACATCATTCGGCGGACGGCAAAGGCCGGACAAATTTTGCCGTCAGCCGCGGACGGCAAAGGCTGCCGTTAGCCACCTAACGGACTAACAGCATAATTATTGCCGTCTTCTTTCTTTGCCGTCAGCTGCTGATGGCAAAGGCTCCTTTCCCTTCAGCCACCGAAAGCAGACGGCAAAGTAGCTCTTTGTCGATCCTTACTGTGCCAGAGCCTTTTGCATCAATGATTACAAATGGTCATGTGAGTGGTGTTGCAGGCTGCTATACAGAGTGAGGGAGATAGAACGGAGAAATTTCTAGCGGTGGCGGCGGAGAGGCAATGGGAGTTGGAGGAGAGGACGCCAAAGATGTTGGAGGAGGAGGGGGCACGGAATGACATGCAAGCAAGGGCCATGTACGAGCTCCTTGTGGTAAGTTTCTTCTGCAGATTAGCCAAAACATTCATGTAGTGTTTGTCTCATTACTAACTAGTATGACTGAGTTGTCAAAACCAAATGTGCAGTCTGTGTGCGAGAAGTCTGGTCAGACCACTCCACCGATGCCAGTGATTGCTCCTGGGACCACGGTGAGTTTAATTTGAATGGACAATAATTGCTAGTCTTAACATTTGAGTGTCATCATGCTAACGAGACATTGGAAATGATCTTTGGTGCAGCATAACTCCAGACAAGCATCGCACGATCCTTCTCCAGCTACTGGCACGAGCCAGCCTGCTCCAACACCTCCATGATCATGGTAAGTTTCTCTAGTATTTTGCTTAACAAATGCATAAAGACCTAGACTTAGCTTTATTTCCTCCAATATGCTTACCATAATGACCTAGAGTTAGCTTCTTTTCCTTCAAAATGACTTAATAAGCTTACTAACCTCCAAAACCATCCCTTTACCTAAGTTAGCTCTAAAAAGATCTATACTTAGCTTACTTATGTCAAAAATTGCATAATTAGCTTAGTTAGCTCATAAACGATCCATTTTACCTAAGTTAGCTCTAAAATAACCCATTTTACCTTAGTTAGCTAATAAATGATCAATTTTATCCAAGTTAGCCCTAAAATGACCCATTTTACCTATTTTAGCTCCTAAATTATCCATTTTACCTACGCTAGCTTTAAAATGACCCATTTCACCTAGGTTACCTCGAAAATGACCCATCTTACCTAGGTTAGCTCCAAAATGACCCATCACACCTAGGTTAGCTCTAAAATGATGCTTTTTACTAAGTTAGCTCATAAACGATCCATTTCACCTAAGTTAGCTAAAAAACGATCCATTTCACCTAAATTAGCTCTTAAATGATCAATTGCACCTAAGTTAGCTCATAAACGATCCATTTAACTAAGTTAGCTCATAAATGATCCATTTCACCTAAGTTAGCTCAAAAACGATCCATTTCACCTTAGTTAGCTCATAAACGATCCATTTCACCTTAGTTAGCTCATAAACGATCCATTTCACCTCATAAACGATCCATTTCACCTTAGTTAGCTCATAAACGATCCATTTCACCTTAGTTAGCTCATAAACGATCCATTTCAACTAAGTTAGCTCATAAATGATCCATTTCAACTAAGTTAGCTCATAAATAATGCATTTCACCTAAGTTAGCTCATAAATGATCCATTTCACCTTAGTTAGCTCATAAACGACCCATTTCAACTTAGTTAGCTCATATATGATCCATTTCACCTAAGTTAGCTCATAAATGACATATACTTTTTGTTCTAGTCTTCTTGTTCTAGTCTTCTTCTTCTAGTCACCTTTTTCTAACTTTCTTATTTGCCATTTTGCAGATTTCATTCACTTCATGGGAGCTATCTTGTTATGATGGAGTGCTTGTTTTTTCTTTCATTCTCTTCAAGTATTCTTCCAGCTTGCTAATCTGGAACTTGCTATCTTGATGAAACTTTGCATTGTAATATGTATGGATGGAACAATGTGTATGTGCAACTTGATGGAACTTGCTATGTATGAATTGATGGAACTATATATGTATGTACGATGAAACTTATGTGCTGGATGTGTCATATGTTTGCTGTTAAATAGCCCTGTGAAATATATATATATATATATATATATATATATATATATATATTTGCTGTCGAAATTGTTGCTTCTAAAAAAAGAAAAAATGAGGCAAAGTAGGATCTTTCCCATCAGCCACTGATGGCAAAGCACCTTTGCTGACAGCGGCGGACGGCAAAGGCACATTTGCCAACAGCCGCGGACGGCAAAGCAGCCACGTAGTGGCCACCTGTGCATCCTGGGAATTGACCCATTTGGCCAGTTTGCCTACAGCGGCGGATGGCAAAGATTTTGCCTACGGAAAAGGCCTGCCGTGTAGTGACGTCCAGCTGACATCATTCGGCAGACGGCAAAGGCTGGACAAATTTTGCCGTCAGCGGCGGACGGCAAAGGCTGCCATTAGCCACCTAACGGACTAACAGCGTAATTATTGCCGTTTGCTTTCTTTGCCGTCACCTGCTGATGGCAAAGGCTCCTTTTCCGCCAGCCGCTGAAAGCAGACGACAAAGTAGCTCTTTGACAATCCTTACTGTGCTGGAGCCTTTTGCCGTCCACGGCAGACGGCAAAGACCTTTGCCGTCTGCCGTTCCTGCCTTTGCTGTCTACCGTGGCAGATGGCAAAGTAGCTGATTCTTGTAGTGGATGCTTGATACATCTCCAACGTATCTATAATTTTTTATTGTTCCATGCTATTATATTATCTGTTTTGGATGTTTAATGGGCTTTCATATGCTCTTTTATATTATTTTTGGGACTAACCTATTAACCGGAGGCCTAGTGCCAGTTTCTGTTTTTTTGCCTATTTTAGAGTTTTGTAGAAAATGAATACCAAACGGAGTCCAAACGGAATGAAAGCCTCGTGATGATCTTTCTTGGACCGAAAACAATCCAGAAGACTTGGAGTCGAAGTCTAGAACTCCACGAGGAAGCCACGAGGCAGGATGGCGTGCCCAGGGGGCAGGCGCGCCCCCCACCCTCGTGGGCCCCTCGTAGCTCCATCGACGTACTACTTTCGCCTATAGATACTCTTATACCCTAAAAACATCAGGGGGCCCAAGAAACCACTTTTCCACCGCCGCAACCTTCTGTACCCATGAGATCCCATCTTGGGACCTTTTCCGGCGATGTGACGGAGGGGGAATCAATCACGGAGGGCTTCTACATCAACACCATTGCCTCTCCAATGAAGCGTGAGTAGTTTACCGCAGACCTTCGGGTCCATAGTTATCCACTAGATGTCTTCTCTCTCTCTTTGATTCTCAATACAAAGTTCTCGTCGATGTTCTTGGAGATCTATTTGATGTAATACTCTTTTGTGGTGTGTTTGCCAAGATCCAATTATTTGGTCCTTCTCTGAATTCTTATATACATGATTTGATATCTTTGCATGTCTCTTCGAATTATTGGTTTACTTTGGCCTACTAGATTGATCTTTCTTGCAATGGGAGAAGTGCTTAGCTTTGGGTTCAATCTTGCGGTGTCCTTTCCCAGTGACAACAGGGGAAGGAAGGCACGTATTGTATTGTTGCAATCGAGGATAAAAAGATGGGGTTTATATCATATTGCTTGAGTTTATCCCTCTACATCATGTCATCTTGCTTAATGTGTTACTCCGTTGTTATGAACTTAATACTCTAGATGCATGCTGGATAGCGGTCGATTTGTGGAGTAATAGTAGTAGATGCAGAATTGTTTTGGTCTACTTGACACGGACGTGATGCCTATATTCATGATCATTACCTTGGATATCTTCATAACTATCTGCTTTTCTTTCAATTGCTCGGTTGTAATTTGTTCACCCACCATAATGCATGCTATCTTGAGAGAAGCCACTAGTGAAACCTGTGGCCCCCGGGTCTCTTTCCTATTATATTACATCTCTTTTATTTAGATCGCATCTCATTTACTATTTTTCTATCTTTACTTTCCAATCTATATATACAACAAAAATACCGAAAATATTTACTTTACTATCTCTATTATATCTCACTTTTGCGAGTGACCGTGAAGGGATTGACAACCCCTTTATCGCATTGGTTGCAAGGTTCTTGATTGTTTGTGCAGGTACTAGGTGACTTGTGCGTTATCTCCTACTGGATTAATATATTGGTTCTCAAAACTGATGGAAATACTTATGCTACTTTGCTGCATCATCCTTTCCTCTTCAAGGGAAAACCAACGCATGCTCAAGAGGTAGCAGAGCGCCATGTAGCCGTGGCTGAGGATGCCGTTGTTGGACGGGAAACCAAGATCCAGGAGGAGGTCGATTGGAGGGTGGCAAAGGCTCATGCGGTTCCTGCTGACAAGCACCGCCTGAAGCTGGAGCTCCTACAAGCCGAGGTTAAGGGTAGGACCACCGCCCTCAGAACAAAGCTGGATGAGGTGGAACAATGCGAGAGGGCTGCCAAGGCAGCTCAGGCCTCTACCCAGGCTGACTTGGCCTCCACACGCGCCGACTTGCTCTCACTCCAGCAGTAGATCAAGGGTGCCACGTCCCTCGCGAAAAAGATTGCGGACAAAGCGTGCCACCGCCAGACGCTGCAGCGAGAGCAAGCGTCGATGTATTAGGCCCTCAGGGTGAGAGCCAACTGAGCCTTGAGCACCATGTGTGAGGAGAGCACCCCCACCCGCTCGAGGGTGAATATGCCAGCCACATGCGCTTCTTCACCGATGCCATGACCCGCGTGGAGGACCGGGCGTGAGAGCTTGCGAGCTTGTTGAGGATAGAAGTCGGGGCCTTCTCGAGCACACGTTCTCATGCGTCTTCAGTCACCTCCTGAACCTCGATCCCCACTTTGACTTCGACGCCGTCATAGCCCTCGTGCCCAGGGTCATCCAGGACAACCTGGCGACTTGGATGGACGACAATATGGACGCGCTGGTCGCAGAGTTCACTCCTAAGGACGACACGGTCACGATTGCGGTAGGAGAAAATGATGTGGATGACGCTGATGTAGACGACTGTAGCGACAACTTGGGTGGCGTTGATGAAGATTGTGAGGACGACGTGGAAGGCAGCGCCTCCGGCTAGACCTGAATTTCCTTTTTCCTCACCCTGTATGAAAGGAAAACCTTCGAGCATGGCCTTGCGGGGCGTGAAAGCATTTTCTGAAGGGGGCCCCTTATAATGTATGAAACGGTGATATGCCTTTTAAGGATAGAGTTTGGGATGCACCGTCACGGGCCCGCGGGCTCCCGGGCAGGGTAATTGTTGCAAGTTATCTTTGTTCTGTAGGTCTTGAGCGAGCCTTGATGTCCTGGTCGAACCTTCCTCCCGAGATGAGCCATTCAGGGTCCGTGAAGTTCTAGGTCTCTTGAGTCTCCCGAGAAGCCTGATGGCCCGACCAGGAGAGCCTTGCGAGGAACGAATGCTGGACTACAGCAAGGTATGCCCGCAGTGATCCTGTGGCGGTTGCATCCTTGACCCTGGGGGCCTTGTCGACACCCGGGCTGACCCGGATGTGCTTGGCACGCACATAGCACACCCAGCCCCCACTCGCGAGTCGCTCGCGGGTGGGGGTAGCAGTTGTGAGCCCCAGAGTAAAACACGCGACCAAAAAGCAAGAAATCGGCTTAAATCAATAGAAAATTCCCCCCGTTTTTGATAAAAACAAGGAACTTCAAATTTCAGTCCAAAAAGGTGGCAAATCGAGTTACAAAAAAGGAGTGAAAGCAAACGGCCGTGTCCGGCACCTAGCTAGTCTTCTTGTCTTCACACCAGCGTGGAGCTAAGTGCTTTCACTCGGAGTTAGCATAGTCATTGGGGGACAGTGTCCTCTGTCAGCGCAGAGCAAGGTGCTTCCACTTGGACGTGGGTGGGAGCCCCCATGAGGCCCTAGGGCGGCACTCAGGAGACTCAGGTGCATGTACACCCCCACTCATTATTACGTGACAGTGTCACGAGCGGAGACCTTCACAGGTGGGGGCCTTGCTTCATGTCGCTTGACGATGGCCCTGCCCTGTGCCTACCCCGACTACCGTTGGGGTGTTTGGAAACCAGGACGAGACCAAGGGGCCAGGGGAATGCTGGTAGTGCCCTCGGCGACCGCAGGCCCTCCGCCGGGGGGAAGGGCTCACCGGCGCCTTCCCTGGCAAAGGACCTACCTCCATGCAGTGCCTTGCTCCATGCGGCGCGGGGGACACCCTGGCTCCGGGCTCCTCCCGTGCAGCCCCCGGTGCGCTTCTCCCACTTGGAGCAGAGCCATCACACTGGGGTCTCTGGCCGCTGCTGTGGCCTGGTTCACCTGCGGTCCATGGTAAGCATGCTCCTGAGATATCGGCTGTACCTAGCAGTTGTTGTCGTTGAAGGGGTCGGTGAGCCCTTCCGGGTGGCTCATGGAAAACCTCAGTCTCCCGCGTCCCCGCTGCCTAGCTTGGCTCGGGGAACGGGCTGGGGCCTTCCCCTGCTGAGTATGTCAGGTCCATCATGGGGGGCACGTAGGTATCTAAACTTGCCGCGCCAGGGCCATCACCTGGGTGCCCTGTGTCGCGGGCCATCAGGCCCCGCGCCGGGCCCTGATGACCGTTGAGCAGCGTCCCGGCGCGGCCCTAGGAGGGACCACTCGAGCTTGCCTCGCCTGGGGGTGGCACAATCGCCTGGGCGCGGCTCCGTTGACGACGTCGATTCACCGGGGCGCTCCGAGGGGTGCGTGGGCACGGTGGGGTCCGGCGCGCGCCCCCGCCATAGTTAGTGGTGTGGGCAGGGTGCAGAAGGGCGCCGCACCCCTGCACGCGGCATCAAGCAGCTTGGTGACCCTCTCTAGTAGGGCGTCGTGGCCGCCCTTCGCCAACCTGCAATGCAACAACTCTCACGCCACAATGAGCGCCGCTTGCATGTTCACCTACTCCCGGCGAGTGTGTGGCGTTGTTAGCGTGGTGTAGCTCGAAGATCGTGTGGTGGCATGAGCACGTCATGGAGCGAGGGCAGACGGCGGTGGCCCACGCCGCCCGCGTCCGATGGCGTTGGGCGATGTGCGGGCCGCCAAGAGCGCAGAGTGGAGATCTTCTTGGGCGGACGGCACTGCATGGGCAGGCCAAGCATCCCAGTGCTTGATGTGAGCCCTCAGATTGTTAGCCATGGGGATGAAGGGACGGAGGCGGATCGGCTGGAAGAGGGGAGGCTCTGACGCACCCCTACCTGGCATGCCAAATGTCGGATTTCGGGTTCCGCAGACCCTTGAGAGGTTCGAACTCTGGGGTGTGCGTGAACAACTCGTCCTCCCCCAGTCTGCCAGCTCGCTAATCTCACTGCCTAGCTCGACGAACCAAATGGACAAGAGACACAACAGTTTACCCAGGTTCGGGCCATCTTGTGGTGTAAAACCCTACTCCTGCTTTGTGGTGGATAGGCCTCGAGGGGCTGAGGATGAACTAGTACAGTGAGAGCACAACCTCAGGAGGAGGAGTGTTCTTATGCTCGATGAGCTGATGGGTGTGAGGATGATATGAATGACCTGTCCCCTACTATGGTGGTGGTGCTGCTCTCTTCATAGGGGCCTTGGTCCTCTTCCCAAATGTAGGCCGGAAGGGATCCCACAAAGGCCAAATTCTAAGGGAGACAACTAGTACATGCTATCATGATAAAAGTGTTCTTCGCCTGCAAAAGCCTCTGGTTGTAACGCCGTGATGGGCTCGGTGATGACCTCTGTCCTACCGTCCTGGCGGTCTTGGTCTTGTTGCACCAGAATGGAAACCTTTTCTTGATTCCTCGGGACTCCACGCCTCTGCTTCCCTCCTTAGCACCAAAGAGGAAACTGGTACACTGTGCCCGCTGGCGCCCGCCTGGCCTTGGTCGTCATGGCTCACGTCATCTGAACCTCGCGAGGTGAACCTTGCATAGAAAACTACGCTCCTCGAGAGCCAGCCTGGGGAGGCCGCCCCACATGGAGGTCTGGGTGTCGTCTACCTCACGAGGCTTGGCCCCGCACGACGGTCTTGAGTTGTTGATGTCAAAGCTGGGCCTTACCAGACCGTCGATGTAGCCACGTCATGGGCCGCCGGCAGGCAAGTCTGGGTACCCCCGTTCCCACAACGCCGATAGCTTGCATGTTGGTCCTTCGAAGCTCTTGCTCTCTTTTGCTCTGGTATGCCTTGGCTGGTCCATGCACTAGTCGGGGGAAAATGTATACCCTTGTTCATTTTCCTGGACATAAGCCCCCGGGCCTAAGCCACACATGTTGCGTGGCACGTTGGGTTAGGCCCCAAAATAGTGCACGGACACATGGCAAGAGAGGGTTGTGCACGCCGGTTTGCCACGGCGACTAGTCAATCCAACATCAAATTTGCACAATTACTGTGCATCGTGGGGTCATGGGACTGTTGAAGTTAAGGTAAAATGTTAACTTTCTGAAGCATCGCGCCCCTGTCCCACACTCCCCCCCCTTAGAAGGATGGAAAATAGGAACATCACGGCTCACCTGTCTCTCGCCCCGCTCTCACATCTTCTTCCTCCGCAAGCCAAATGACGGTTCCTCCTCTCACTCCTCCATCCGCCGTCGCCCTTCCCACCGGATCCTTTCTCCATCCACATCCCCACCGTAGAAATGGGAAAGAAGCCCGTAGAGAAGGGAAAGCAGACGGCCGCGGCGAAGGAGGTAGCCGCCGAGGGGAGCAAGAGGGCAGCGAAGCTGAACAAGAAACAGAGGGGAGACGTCAGCATCCTCCTGTTGACTCTGAGAAGCCCAGTCCTCCAAGTGAGGTATGGATACCTATGGGGAAGGCCGGTTCCGAAAGGTCATGGAGTGCTCGATGTTCTTGCGGAGGGGAAGGAAGACCCGCCTGATTGGTATCGATTTTTCTGCTCTTACTTTATCTGCGGCCTCTATCCCCCATTCTCTGAGTTCTTTGAGGCAACCATGACCAGCTATGGGTTCCACCTCCTTGATTTCACGTCAACTGCAATGGTGACCATGGCCATTTTTGCGCATTTGTGTGAGAATTTTGTCGGAGTCAAAGCCAATGTGGATCTGTTCCGACATTATTTTGTCCCATGGGTGGAGAACATGGGACACCGCTCTGGCAATATCAGCTGGATACCGCGGGCGGCAAGGAGGCCTTGGTACAACATCCTCGGCAAATAGCACGATATGTAGGATGAATTGAGAGGAGATTGGTGCTGGATTCAGGACAAGGAAGCCCCGGATTTTTGCAAGGCGGGGATTGAATGCGTGGTGCGTGGCACGGACTGGAGCGCTCACGGCCTCACGGAAGATAGGCTGCACCTGACAATAAACATGATTACCCGTTTGAAGGCTAACGGGCTAACCATTGAGCATGTGGGGGCAGACTTTCTTCTCCAGTGCATTTTGCCGCTGCAGGAGAGGGACATACTGTGACGCCCCGAGACTGTTGAGCCAGGTGTCTTCCAGTTATTCACCGTCATTGCAATGTCATTTGCTTGCGTGTTGCATTTCATCATGTCATCAAGTGCATTGCATCATCATGTTTTCGAAACTTGCATCCGTCCCGGTCTCCTCATTCCGTCCATTGTCCGTTCTGAGCCCAGACACACTTGCACGCGCCCGCGGCATGTCCGAAATATTATTTTATAAGTGGCCGGAAAATGTTCTCGGAATGGGATGAAAGTTGGCGTGTGGTCTTATTATAGTGTAGATAGACCGCCTGTCAAGTTTCATCGCATTCGGAGTTCGTTTGATAGCCTAACCGTTAACTATAGCGGCAATATAGCCGGTCTAACGTCGGACGTTTTCGGTCTCCGGAAACCGTGCCGGGCTGCATCTCTCCCCTCTTCTCTCAGACCAACCCGCTCTTCACAATCCGCCAGGCCCAACCTAACCTCTCTCGTCAGCCCGCGGCCCTCCTCGCGCGCGTCCGAAAGCTGTCCCGGACCCGACCCAGAGAATCGTCACCGTTGTGTCCGGATCATCCCCAAACATCTACAAAACATCACCGTTTTCTTATTTGGACTCCCTAGCCTATTTTTCCCAACCGTCCGATTACGATCGGAGGGACGGATTAGCCCCTAAACTCCCCCTCTTTGCCTTATATATATCCTCCCTAGTCTAAATATGGTCCAAACCCTAAAACTAGGTCATTTGCCCCCCCCCTCAGCCGCCGCCACACTCCACCAAATCCCCATCGGGATCTTCCCCAATCCAGTTCCTCCTCGTTTTCCTCTCCTACCAGATCCAACCAGCGGCCCCGACCAACTCCCTTGATCTCCGCCGTCGCCCAACCACAGCAAAGCTGCGCCTCCTTCCCTGCCCTCCTATCTCTTCGTCGTCTCTTTCGGTCTCTCTCGCTCTCTCTCAAATTCTCTCTCTCTCTTGCCAGGTACAGGAGTTCACCTGCAACCCCGCCCGCGTCAAGGAGAAGCTCCGTTGCCGGAGCGCTGCCGCCGGTGGCCACCTCCATCAGGGATGCCATGGACGCCCGCCCTGCAGGAGCTTCGTCCGTTCCTCTGCCTCGCTGCAGTCGCCCTCTTCTGCGACGAGCACCGCGCGTCGCCGTGTTTATTCTGCAAGGCCAGCTCCGCCGAGCCAAAGAACATGCTCGCGCCGCTGGAGCCGTCTCCGCTTCGATTCGATAGAGAACGGTACCCCGACGACCTCCACCGCCCAGATCCGGCCATCTCCGGCGCCTACTCGCTGGTTCCCGCCGACCCCGTCGCCAGAACCTCCCCGACGCCGTCTTCTGCATCGCCGTGAACCTGCCGCTGTTTCTGTTGCGCGTTCTACAGTAACGAGCAGAGCACCTCGCCTCGTCCCTGCGTTGAACGCACGCTACTCGCTGGACCGCGCCTCCCCTCCTTGATTCGATCCAGCCAACGCCAGGCCACCCTCCTCCCACCGACTGGGCTAGGCCCAGGGTGAGCAGCCCCGAGCACCCCCTCCTCTTGATTTGTTTTCTCTTGTTGGGCTGCCCAGTTTCGGCCCATGCGTGTTTTTTTTTCCTGTTGTGTTTTTTCTTTTATCCCAGAGATTGCAGAATTGCAGAAAAACCCTCAAACTTCATGCATATCATATATCTCAAACTGTGCATCATATGGAAAAACTTTATATATGAAATATGCTCAGAATTGCATCTAGTTTCATATTATGCCACTTTCATCTATGTTATAAATGTTTAAAATGTTGTTTGTTTAAATTTGCTTAAATAACTTGCTAAAATGATTTATTTCATAACTAAATAACCGTAACTCAGAATTTAATAAACTTTATATGTAAATGGGGTAGAAAAATGCCTAGTTTAACATGGTGGCATCACTTTGCATGTTTAACAACTCTAAAATTGTGTTTAGGGAAGAACAGTACCAAACCTTAAATTAGGCATATGAGGATTTTCCGGAATTGTTGTTCGTTCCTTCCGGCCTCATTTAAACTTGCCTAGATAGGTAGTTTTGTTGTGCTTCACCTCTTGCCATGTTAATAAACATTTAATCTTGTTGGGTACATAAACGAGAGAGAATTAAATAAGTCATGTGGTGTTTTCTTCAATATGCAACTCCGTTGCACAATGAGCTCCACTTAATTTGTAGGATTGTTTGTGCACTTTGTCATGCCATGCCTCATTAAACCGGACATGCGTCATACTTGTTTGCACATCGTGCCATGTTGTTGTTGTGGTTGTTTACTATGTTGTTTGCTTTCTTTCCGGTGTACTTCGTCTCGGTAATCCGGTAACGTCGTGTTTTGAGGATTCGTTCGTCTACGTCCGTTTGTCTTCTTCATGGACGTATTCTTCTTCCTTGCGGGATTTCAGGCAAGATGATCATACCCTCGAAATCACTTCTATCTTTGGTTGCTAGTTGCTCGCTCTTTTGCTATGCCTTTGCTGCGATACCTACCACTTGCTTATCATGCCTCCCATATTGTTGAACCAGGCCTCTAACCCACCTTGTCCTAGCAAACCGTTGATTGGCTATGTTACCGCTTTGCTCAGCCCCTCTTATAGCATTGTTAGTTGCAGGTGAAGATTGAAGTTTGTTCCTTTTTGGAACATGGAGATGTCGTTCCTTATTGGAACATGTTTACTTGTTGGGATATCACTATATATCTTATTTAATTAATGCATCTATATACTTGGTAAAGGGTGGAAGGCTCGGCCTTATGCCTGGTGTTTTGTTCCACTCTTGCCGCCCTAGTTTCCGTCATATCGGTGTTATGTTCCCGGATTTTGCGTTCCTTACGGGGTTGGGAGATAATGGGAACCCCTTGACAATTCGCCTTGAATAAAACTCCTCCAGCAATGCCCAACATTGGTCTTACCATTCGCCACCTAGCCTTTTCTTTTCCCTTGGGGGTCGCGCGCCCAAGGGTCATCATTATTTTAACCCCCCCGGGCCAGTGCTCCTCTGAGTGATGGTCCAATCGAGTGATGTCCGGGGCTACCAGGGGCAACTCTGGGCTGGCCTACCCAACGTCTGGCTCATCTGAGTGTGCCCTGAGAAAGAGATATGTGCAGCTCCTATCGGGATTTGTCGGCACATTTGGGCGGTGTTGCTGGTTTAGTTTTACCCTGTCGAAATGTCTTGTAGAACCGGGATACCGAGTCTGATCGGAATGTCTTGGGAGGAGGTCTATTCCTTCGTTGACCGTGAGAGCTTGTGATGGGCTAAGTTGGGACACCCCTGCAGGGATTTGAACTTTCAAAAGCCGTGCCCGTGGTTATGGGCAGATGGGAATTTATTAATGTCCGGTTGTAGAAAACCAGAAGTTGACCTTAATTAAAAAATGCATCAACCGCGTGTGTAACCGTGATGGTCTCTTTTCGGCGGAGTCTAGGAAGTGAACACGGTGTTGGAGTTATGCTTGACGTAGGTTGTTTTAGGATCACTTCTTGATCATACTTTTACCGACCATGCTTTGCCTTCTCTTCTCGCTCTCATTTGCGTAAGTTAGCCACCGTATATGCTAGTCGCTTGCTGCAGCTCCATCTCATACCTTTTGCCTTACCCATAAGCTTAAATAGTCTTGATCGCGAGGGTGCGAGATTGCTGAGTCCCCGTGACTCACAGATACTTCCAAAACTAGCTTGCAGGTGCCGATGAGTCCATGCATATGACGCAACCAAGCTCAAGGAGGAGCTCAATGAAGTTCTTGTCCTTTGTGTTGTTTTGTTCTAGTTGATCAGTAGTGGAGCCCAGTTGGGGTCGATCGAGGGACCTTGTCGCTTTTGGGGTAGTCTTCTTTTATTTTAGCTCCGTAGTCGGACCTTGATTGCATTTGGATGTTGTAATGCTTTATTCATGTAATTGTGTGAAGTGGCGATTGTAAGCCAACTATGTATATTTTTCCCTTATGTATTACATGGGTTGTGTGAAGATTACCTCACTTGCGACATTGCTTTCAATGCGGTTATGCCTCTAAGTCGTGCTTCGACACGTGGGAGATATAGCCACATCGAGGGCGTTACAAGTTGGTAATCAGAGCCTTCCCCGACCTTAGGAGCCCCATTGCTTGATCGAACTAGCAGCCAAGTTGAGTCTAGAAAAAAATGTTTTGAGTCATTTAGGAATTATATATCGGAGGGTTTAGGAATTCTTTTTACTTCCCAGTCTCCTCATCAATCTGGTAAGGTATCCTGACGTAGAGTTTTTGACTCTTCTCTTCTCAAATGTCACTAAATTTTTTTTAGGATCACGCGGGTATCTTGGAATCGTTCCGATGGTTTTGTGATGAGAACATTGTCTTGGTGCCTCCTGTCAGGGGTTTTGTGGAAGTGTCCCGGGGAGTTGAGCTCTGAGGTGTTGTCGTCATAATTTTATCGTTGCAGTTCTGGAATACCTGAGTTTAGTACGCCGACATTGAAAATCTCTTTTATGCAGTTCGTTGGTGAGATAACATCGACGCCACCCAGTACTGGGGCGGGAGTTCGGGAGTATTGCCATAACTTGTATAACGGATGCTTTTCGAAGGTTGAGGTAGACGATTTCCGAAGGTTTCTTGGTTATGTGTTGAAGGATGGATACAGCTGGATGTAGGATTTGCTAGATTTGGGTGAGATATTATGCTTCCCCTGTATCCCCAACACCTGATTGCATAACCAGAAAATTTCGGGAGTTTATAAGTGGGAATTCAAGTAGTTCGTAGGATATCTTTCTGACGGATGTATGATTTGAAATTGGGGTTCGACGTCTAGTGGTCCGCCTATCCACGGTCGGTTTTACAGTGGTCTCGTTGTGTCTTAAAGAGTCCTTGGCTATGCCGACTCGGGGACGCTTCGTATGTCATGTGCACTGCCTTGTACATGATGGTGATGTACGATCGAGCCCGTGTAGGCCCCACCACGAAAACTTCGGACGAAATCTCTATCATATGTTTGTTCCGGCTTATTTTGCAAGCCAACCCTTTGTTTTGTTTTGAGTTGTGGTATTTGAGTTGCTTCAAAGTCAAATGTCGATTCCATACCTTTCCTAATCGGTGTTCTCATACCCCGATGTAAATACCAATCCTTCATGATAATCGAGATTGTCATGTCAATCCTTTTCAACCGGTGTTGTTTCTTTTCAAGTGGACCCGACCTTTTCAATATCCGCAAGATTCAATCTCAGCTTTCTCAATGGTGTTCGTTTCATCCATCCCAAGTTGCCTTTGTTTTTCCCGCCCTCCCTCCCTTGTTTCCTTCAAGGACTCGGAATTCTTAATCAAATATCCATTTTATTCAGGTGAAGTCTCTCCATTCTTTTACGTCAATTTTCTTATCCGTTGTTTCTCAGGAAGATGCCAACGAAGCTTCAAGTTCGTCACCCTTCACTCATTTTCTTCTCCGGTGGATTCAAATCAAGCTTTCGGTGTTGATCTCATATCCCTTGTTCCTCGTTTCAATGCCTTCTCATGCCGGTGCACCTAATACTCAGTCATTCTATGCTTGTTATTCTATTGTTCCGGAGTGCTCAAGATATCTCAGAAGGCTAGTTTTTTTCATTCAAGATCAGTTCAATCTATTTCGAGGTTGTTATCTCTTTCAAGTCATTTAATTCAACCGGTGCAATATCTTTCAAGTAATCATTCCAATGGTGTTTATTTTGAGTGGGCCCTAACCCACAGGTCTTTTCCCAGGATCTTACCTGACTCTTCCAATCTTCCCGGAGCTATCCTCATACTTCTTTTCAAAGTTTGATGTAAGAATGATTTATCATCAGTCAAATGTCTTCTCCTAGATCTTTCACAATTCTTTTCATTGTTGGCTAAATCTCTTCGCTTTTGATTCTTCCGAAGCATCTAAACAATTCATGGTGGTGTTTCTCATCATCATTCTCAGATTTTGAAGACCGAAGAAGATTTTCTCTCAATCCTGCTCCATTCTCTTCAAGATTCGTGATTCTAGCTTGTTGCCATCCCCTCATAATTTTTTTGATTATGAGAATTCTTTTCACCCATCTAGAGTAATTCAGGAGTCTTTTCAGTTTGTTTATCTCAAGGCCATCAATTCAGGATTATTCATTCCAGTTTTCAGCTCTCATTCTCCAAATCTAATCGGTGCATCGTGCAAACATTCTCTTATCAGCTCGTGTTTTCTTCGTTCACTTGCACCTAAACTCTCTCATGTATCTTCATTCATTTGCTAATTCTTACCGGTGATTCATCCTTTTACTTCGATCATTTTCAATTCTTACGGTGGTTCATACAAGACTTCTCTTTCTGGGTTTTCATATCAATTCATTCGTTCTTTCCATATGCTAACGGTGGTTCGTTGAAGTCTTTTCTCAAGTTTGCGCTATATCTATATTAATCCTTTCTACGAGAATAAGTAGTACGCCAAATCCATTGCTTCTCATCAATCTAAATTGGGGAAGGATAAGCATAATGTAATTCTTATTCTTGTTTCATCCAAGTGATTTAATTCCTTATTCCAGAGGTTCATCTAATTCTTGATTCAAGTTGTCCATCTTTCTTTTCCGGAGTTCCAAGTTTTCTTTTTATCTCGTCGCAAAGCTTCATCTAATCATTGCAAGGCTTCAACCTTACTATTCTCATCTTTCTTTTCGTTTGATCATTCTTTTGTTTACCGGAGTTCTCATGAAGTTTCTGCATGATGGTCCATATAGGACTTAATCCGCTCCCGAAACGTTCAGCAAGATTATTTTCAGAGGAGTTCAAGTTTTTTCTTCTTCTTGCTATCCGGAGTGCTATTCTTTCTACCATATTATTGGAGGTGGTATTATGTCATTCTTGATAATTTGAGTTTATGTTTCATGATTCACATGTTGTCAAGGATGAGATATTTTAAATCCATCAACCTCTTCGTTGGAGTCATCTTGTGTCATGTTTCACCTAAAGCCTTCCCTAAGGATTGTTGCTATCTATGGTGCTCATAAGTGACCCAAGTTCTTCTTTTATCCTCCCGGCGAAATAGCTTTCTCGTCTCCTTGTTCTTATCAATCCAATTCTTTTCCTGTGAGTGGCAGGTTGTCACCTCATAATTTGGGATGTATTCCATAAGACCATATCAAGCTTATTCTTCTCATTGTTGGTTTTCCAACAATTCGGTTCGACCCTTCCCCTGAAGATGCCTCTTCAAGCTCTTTTGTGGCAGAAGTTGGCATTTTCTTCTCAATTCTCCTATGACAATTATCTATCTTCTATTCTTCCGTTCCGGAGGCATTGTGATGTTGCTCTCCTCAACCCATCTTCTCGGATTATCAGGACCATGTTTTCATCGTGCTTATCCTTTTAACCGGAGTATTGTGTTCCTTTTCTCAAGTTCTTTCATTTTATCAAGTTTTTCATCTCTTTTCAACCGGAGTGATGTACGAGATATTTCTTACCCCTTGTTCCATTCATTCAATTGTTACGGAGGCAGTGTATTGTGATTTCATCATGTATCCTCTCATCTTTTCAAGTTCATGTTCAATTATTTCCATTTACAGTCAGAGTGCTGCCCAAATTATATCATTCTTAATCCTTTTCTATCTTGTTTCAACCGGAGTGGTTTCAATATATATCTTGACCTTCAACCTCAAGGTTTTTTTCGCAATGTTCTTTGTCCCTCTTTTCTAACAGAGTCTTTTCGACTTTGTTCACCTTCGTTGTATTCTTTTCTCGAATTTGTTCAACCTCGCAAGGTTCTTTGGTTTCACTCGTCTGTCAGAGAAGCAACATAGTTTCACCTCACCTCTTCCTCTTCCTTTCCCCTCCGGTGCCATTCTAGATCTCGGGACGAGATCCTCTCGTAGTGGTGGAGTGTTATGACGCCCCGAGACCGTTGAGCCAGGTGTCTTCCAGTTATTCACCGTCGTTGCAATGTCATTTTCTTGCGTGTTGCATTTCATCATGTCATCATGTGCATTGCATCATCATGTTTTCGAAACTTGCATCCGTCCCGGTCTCCTCGTTTCGTCCGTTGTCCGTTCTGAGCCCAGACACACTTGCACGCTCCCGTGGCATGTCCGAAATATTATTTTATAAGTGGCCGGAAAATGTTCTCGAATGGGATGAAAGTTGGCGTGTGGTCTTATTATAGTGTAGATAGACCGCCTGTCAAGTTTCATCGCATTCGGAGTTCGTTTGATAGCCCAACCGTTAACTATAGCGGCAATATAGCCGGTCTAACGTCGGACGTTTTCGGTCTCCGGAAACCGTGCCGGGCTGCATCTCTCCCCTCTTCTCTCAGACCAACCCGCTCTTCACAATCCGCCAGACCCAACCTAACCTCTCTCGTCAGCCCGCGGCCCTCCTCGCGCGCGTCCGAAAGCTGTCCCGGACCTGACCCGGACAGTCGTCACCGTTGTGTCCGGATCATCCCCAAACATCTACAAAACATCACCGTTTTCTTATTTGGACTCCCTAGGCTATTTTTCCCGACCGTCCGATTATGACCGGAGGGACAGATTAGCCCCTAAACTCCCCCTCTTTTCCTTAAATATATATATCCTCCCTAGTCTAAATATGGTCCAAACCCTAAAACTAGGTCATTTGCCCCCCCCCCTCAGCCGCCGCCACACTCCACCAAATCCCCATCGGGATCTTCCCCAATCCAGTTCCTCCTCGTTTTCCTCTCCCGCCAGATCCAACCAGCGGCCCTGACCAACTCCCTTGATCTCCACCGTCGCCCAACCACAGCAAAGATGCGTCTCCTTCCCTGCCCTCCTATCTCTTCGTCGTCTCTTTCGGTCTCTCTCGCTCTCTCTCAAATTCTCTCTCTCTCTCTCTTGCCAGGTACAGGAGTTCACCTGCAACCCCGCCGGCGTCAAGGAGAAGCTCCGTTGCCGGAGCGCTCCCGCCGGTGGCAACCGCCATCAGGGATGCCATGGACGCCCGCCCTACAGGAGCTTTGTCCGTTCCTCTGCCTTGCTGCAGTCGCCCTCTTCTGCGACGAGCACCGCGCGCCGCCGTGTTTCTTCTGCAAGGCCAGCTCCACCGAGCCGAAGAACATCCTCGCACCACTGGAGCCGTCTCCGCTTCGATTCGACAGAGATTGGTACCCCGACGACCTCCACCGCCCAGATCCGGCCATCTCCGGCGCCTACTCGCTGGTTCCCGCCGACCCCGTCGCCAGAACCTCCCCGACACCGTCTTCTGCATCGCCGTGAACCTGCCACTGTTTCTGTTGCGCGTTATTTAGTAATGAGCAGAGCACCTCGCCTCGTCCCTGCGTTGACCCGCACGCTACTCGCTGGACCGCGCCTCCCCTCCTCGATTCGATCCAGCCAACGCCAGGCCTCCCTCCTCCCACCGACTGGGCCAGGCCCAGGGTGAGCAGCCCCGAGCGCCCCCTCCTCTTGATTTTTTTTCTCTTGTTGGGCTGCCCAGTTTTGGCCCATGCATGTTTTTTTTCTGTTGTGTTTTTTCTTTTATCCCAGAGATTGCAGAATTGCAGAAAAACTCTCAAACTTCATGGATATCATATATCTCAAACTGTGCATCATATGGAAAAACTTTATACATGAAATATGCTCAGAATTGCATCTAGTTTCATATTATGCCACTTTCATCTATGTTATAAATGTTTAAAATGCTGTTTGTTTAAATTTGCTTAAATAACTTGCTAAAATGATTTATTTCATAACTAAATAACCGTAACTTGGAATTTAATAAACTTTATATGTAAATGGGGTAGAAAAATGCCTAGTTTAACATGGTGGCATCACTTTGCATGTTTAACAACTCTAAAATTGTGTTTAGGGTAGAACAGTACCAAACCTTAAATTAGGCATATGAGGATTTTCCGGAATTGTTGTTCGTTCCTTCCGGCCTCATTTAAACTTGCCTAGATAGGTAGTTTTGTTGTGCTTCACCTCTTGCCATGTTAATCAACATTTAATCTTGTTGGGTACATAAATGAGAGAGAACTAAATAAGTCATGTGGTGTTTTCTTCAATATGCAACTCCATTGCATAATGAGCTCCACTTAATTTGTAGGATTGTTTGTGCACTTTGTCATGCCATGCCTCATTAAGCCGGACATGGGTCATACTTGTTTGCGCATCGTGCCATGTTGTTGTTGTGGTTGTTTACTGTGTTGTTTGCTTTCTTTCTGGTGTACTTCGTCTCGGTAATCCGGTAACGTCGTGTTGTGAGGATTCGTTCGTCTACGTCCGTTTGTATTCTTCATGGACGCGTTCTTCTTCCTTGCGGGATTTCAGGCAAGATGATCATACCCTCGAAATCACTTCTATATTTGCTTGCTAGTTGCTCGCTCTTTTGCTATGCCTTTGCTGTGATACCTACCACTTGCTTATCATGCCTCCCATATTGTTGAACCAAGCCTCTAACCCACCTTGTCCTAGCAAACCATTGATTGGCTATGTTACCGCTTTGCTCAGCCCCTCTTATAGCATTGTTAGTTGCAGGTGAAGATTGAAGTTTGTTCCTAGTTGGAACATGGAGATGTCGTTCCTTATTGGAACATGTTTACTTGTTGGGATATCACTATAGATCTTATTTAGTTAATGCATCTATATACTTGGTAAAGGGTGGAAGGCTCGGCCTTATGCCTGGTGTTTTGTTCCACTCTTGCCGCCCTAGTTTCAGTCATATCGGTGTTATGTTCCCGGATTTTGCGTTCCTTACGCAGTTGGGTGATAATGGGAACCCCTTGACAATTCGCCTTGAATAAAACTCCTCCAGCAATGCCCAACATTGGTCTTACCATTCGCCACCTAGCCTTTTCTTTTCCCTTGGGGGTCGCGCGCCCAAGGGTCATCATTATTTTAACCCCCCCGGGCCAGTGCTCCTCTGAGTGTTGGTCCAACTAAGCGATGTCCGGGGCTACCAGGGGCAACTCTTGGCTGGCCTACCCGACGTTTGGCTCATCTGAGTGTGCCCTGAGAAAGAGATATGTGCAGCTCCTATCGGGATTTGTCGGCACATTCGGGCGGTGTTGCTGGTTTAGTTTTACCCTGTCGAAATGTCTTGTAGAACCGGGATACCGAGTCTGACCGGAATGTCTCGGGAGGAGGTCTATTCCTTCATTGACCGTGAGAGCTTGTGATGGGCTAAGTTGGGACACCCCTGCAGGGATTTGAACTTTCGAAAGCCGTTCCCGCGGTTATGGGCAGATGGGAATTTGTTAATGTCCGGTTGTAGAAAACCTGAAGTTGACCTTAATTAAAAAATGCATCAACCGCGTGTGTAACCGTGATGGTCTCTTTCCGGCGGAGTCCGGGAAGTGAACACGGTGTTGGAGTTATGCTTGACGTAGGTTGTTTTAGGATCACTTCTTGATCATACTTTTACCGACCGTGCTTTGCCTTCTCTTCTCGCTCTCATTTGCGTAAGTTAGCCACCATATATGCTAGTCGTTTGTTGCAGCTCCATCTCATACCTTTTGCCTTACCCATAAGCTTAAAAGTCTTGATCGCGAGGGTGCAAGATTGCTGAGTCCCTGTGACTCACAGATACTTCCAAAACCAACTTGCAGGTGCCGATGAGTCCGTGCAGATGACGCAACCAAGCTCAAGGAGGAGCTCGATGAAGTTCTTGTCATTTGTGTTGTTTCGTTCTAGTTGATCAGTAGTGGAGCCCAGTTGGGGTCGATCGAGGGACCTTGTCGCTTTTGGGGTAGTCTTCTTTTATTTTGGCTCCGTAGTCGGACCTTGATTGCATTTGGATGTTGTAATGCTTTATTCATGTAATTGTGTGAAGTGGCGATTGTAAGCCAACTATGTATATTTTGTTCCCTTATGTATTACATGGGTTGTGTGAAGATTACCTCACTTGCGACATTGCTTTCAATGCGGTTATGCCTCTAAGTCGTGCTTCGACACATGGGAGATATAGCCGCATCGAGGGCGTTACACATACCTACCTAGTTATATGGCAATGTTGCTGATATGATGAGGTTGCTCCCAGGGTTGGCCAACAACTTGTCAATGTATGGCCATGCCTGGCTGTGTGACCAATTGTTTGGCCGCTTTGAGCTGCTCAAGCTTCCAGCAACATTCATCCCCTTGAAGATCAATTCTTCCCGGGACCAGATACTGAAGTGGACGCTGGAATGCAATGCTCAGAGAGTGGCAGGTGACTAGCGACTACCCACTCTTGATGAAGAGCTATTGTGGTCGAACACCCTGGTGGAGAAGGCTACCAGGGCTGAAACCGGCATGTACAAACACAACTCCTTTGTGGAGGTGGCGTATATCTTGAGGAGGGTCGAGGAGGACAAGGCTGCCCAGCTTGCTGAGATGGCAAGGGAAGGCTGAGGACGAGAGTTCATCTCACAGTGGTTGCGAGGTGCAGGCCATGGAAGATACTGCCGGGGAAGAGCCTGTCGGGGATATCTCTGCAGGGGACAACCTTGCCGGGCTTGATACCTTGGCCGCAACGGCAATGAAGCTTCAGGAGGAGGAGGAGATAGGCGAGGTAGTAGAGCTCGACCAGGAGTGGATTGCAGCCGGACCTCAAGCCCCCGAGCCGGTCCCGGACCAACGCACCCGTAGGCGCTCCGCCAACCGAGGGGCGGCAGCCTGCAATCCAGCGCCAGCCGCCAAGAGGGTGAAGAAGACCACCACCAAGGTCAGCATGGTTGAGGTGGCGTGTCCCCAATCTCGTCGCCTTGCTCGGACCAAGGCTTCCTCTGCCAAGCGATCGGCGGACATGGAAGGGGAGACCAGCCCCCACTCTGGCTGCAGCTCCTCATAGAGCTCATCTTCATCATAGCTCACAGCACCACACCGGGCACCGAAGCTGCCGGGGAGTTATGCCCCTCCACCTCCAAAGACAGGAAGGGAGTCCTCGCCTCCCATGGAGTTCAACTTTGAACTCCATGCTTATTGAAGAATAGTAAGGAAGATTTTTCCTTTTGTGGATAGCCTTGGGCATACTTGATTGTTGTTGTTGACTGACCTCTTGCTCTGCTGTTGTCGGCAGGGACGTGTAGGAGGAGACGGAAACCCTCGTCCACTATCCCCGGAAGAGGCTCGGCCGCGTCGGGTCACCGAGGACCGCGGAGAGCCCGGCCTTGGCGGGGAGCGACGTGGAGGATTCCGTGCTGAGCCCCTAGTCTAGCCCTCAGCCTGGAAGTGGGGGCTCGACCCTTTCTCCCAGAGTTGGTGGTAAGATGATGCAGGGCAAGCCCCTTCAGGAGGGGCACATCCCCTTTGCCGACAGGGCCGGAGAGCCCCCGGTAGAGTCCTTTGTGGATGAAGCCATGCAGGGAGCCGTCACGGTCGTTGCCGCAGGGGATGGAGCACATGGCCCGGCGGCAGATGCTGCCGGGGAAACTGAAATCCCTGCCGGGCAGACTTCTCCAGGTACCCCATTCATGTCTTATTTCCTTTCTTGTCATGATCACTCCTCCTTATTTTCTCGTTTATCTGAAACATCTGTTTCTTTTCCTCTTTCCGGTCTTCTCATCCGCAGTCCCCCAAGCCGAGGAGCCAGAACTGCTAGAGGTGGTGGCTGATATTGGAAGGGCTGCTATGGATGAAGCTGTCGAGATCATTGCCGCAGAGGGGCATGACTTTGCTACCGGGAATGCACAAGGCTCCTTAGCGGTGGTGGAGCACTCTTCCGAGGACGCCCCAGCAGAGGAAGTGGTCGTCGAGGTGAAAATTCCCCTCCAGATCATGGACCAAATCCCCACCTCCGAAACCATCATTGAGACACCGCCACCCTCCTCAAACAGGTTATCCATGGTGCTGTTGCCGCCTGGAATTGGAGCCCCGGCCTGTCTCTGAGGACGGCTGCTGAGCTCGATGAAGAGCTTCAGTGTCTCCTGGCACCGCTCTGTCAGGGAGCTGGAGAGGCCGATGACTCAGCCGTCGTCGCAATGGATTTGTCGTTCATGGAATCCATGGCGACATGCGTGAAGGAGATGCAGGCCAGACACAAGCAAAAGTGGTAGGCTCTCAAGGAGCGGCGCGAGTCCGCCAGCAAGGTGGACCAGAAGCTGAAGGATAAATGCCTGGAGTTGCGTGAGTGGTACGACAAGCAGTTCAAGGTGCTCATGAGGCAGCAAGAGATGCTCCTGATGACGAGGGCAGATGTCCTGGCCCACGAGGCGCGCCTGGCAGACCGCAAGTCATCCCTAGACGCAAGAGAGCGAGAGATCTCCCTCCGCGAGGAGAAGCTCGAAGCCACTCTCTGTGCCAAGGACGACAATCTAGAGGCTATTGTAGGCCACCGTGCCATGGAACTGGAAGACAAGCATGGTGTTGCCCTGGATGCCCTTGCTGCTAACTCTGCCGCCTAACTGAAGAAGCTCAGTGATGACCAAGCTACCACGTCCAGTGCCAATGCTGACCTCAACCAGCAGGTGGCTAAGCTGACGGAAGATCTTGCTGGGAGTATCAAGGAGGTGAAGGCTCTCAAAGAACAAGCACGGAAGGCGGAGATTCTCTTGGCTGATGTGAAGTCGCAGCTCTCCTCCAAGGCCAAGAGCCTTGATACCACCAATGGCACCATCAGAGACATGAAGGCGCAAATCAACACATTGGAAAGCGCGGCACAGTCTATTGAGTCCCGCTAGCAGCTGCTGTCCAAGGATCTGGACACCGCCAAGCGTCTCCGGAAATATGTAGAGGACAAGCTGAAGAATCAGTTTGAGCAGGTCGACCTCTGGATCAAGAGCCTGATCGACATCACCGAGCGTCTTTCTGCCTAAGCTATGGTGGTGGGCATGGACGACCCAACCTTCTCGGTCAACAAGCACAAGGTTCCAAGCGCCAAGCTGGGAGTCTTATTCAACGAGTTGATCAACAAGCTGAAGGTGCACAAGGAGGGGAGGGCCGAGCATTTCGCGATTAAGTCCTGGAAGCTTTCCCACAATGCCCTCTTCATGGTCTTGAGCAACATTTCCTGCCGCCATCCGGACCTCGATCTCAACGACGGATTCAAGAAGCCTCCAGCGGGTGCTGATATCACAACTGCCAAGGGGAAAGCCACCCCTCAGGCCGCCGGTGTCCTTCACGTCTAAACAGCTTTGTCTAGGCACTGGACCAAGTACGGGGCCATTGTTGCTCCTATGTTGCCCTGTAATGAAACATGACGTATACTTTTGTGTTTAGTTACTTTATCTCTCGTGTTCACGTGGAACTGATATTCCCAACTGAATCTTAAATGCGCGTTTATCCCTTTGAGCTCTATATGCTGGTGTTCGCATGATCAATCACTATGTCTGCTTTGGATGCATGTCGGTATCATATTGCCGCGGTTGTTGTAAGGGTGTGGCCTTTAACATTCATCTTGGCATGGATGCATCCTGGCAGGTTTTTCCTAGGTAGCTCTCGACACAGCCTCTTCACCAGCGAGCATGGCTCGGGACACGATGATGGTGTCATCAAGGAAACTAACCAGGTTCCACTAAATGAAGGTTTTGACGATACAAAAACCTACTAAGGTCAAGGGATAAACAATTGCAAGAGTCTAAAAATGCACCAACGAGAAGCGATAATGTAGACTTGGCTTTTGTTTTAAGCTCCTTTCTCCTCTACCGGGCCCAGCATGCTTGGCGTGCTCGCGACACCCGGAGGAGAGGAAGCCAATCAGGCAGTTCTTTTGTTCCTGGCAGGGACTGACACGCGTCATGTGCTGCTGGCGGGCAGCGGGGTAGGGCGCCAGGTTCTCCCAGCCCTTTCCGCCCCTTTTCTCCTTCCCACCCGCAATGACTAGGTAGTGCCCGTCACCTGGATCATGCCAATGCAGACGGCCTTGCCAGAGCACGCTCACCGGGATACCAACCAATGGATTCATACCGGCGTTTCACTCACGGTTTTCCTGAAATAGGGTAAACACTGGACCAAGTACCACAAGGTAGTCATTGACATTGATGGTGCCAGGATAAAAGCGCCTTGACTATTGACGAAGGAGGAGGAATGGAGAAAAGGGGGCCCCATGCCTGCACGCCTCTCCCCCTATTTCTTCGGACGGCTCCTAAGCTGCGGATATGCCGCACGGGGCGCTAAAGGGAGCGCATCTCTGCCAGTAGCAACTTTTCGTTGTAGCTGCGACTATGGTGAGATGCAAGGATGAATGATCCACCCGTGAGGACGGCCCCGCTTGGTCTTTGTATCTTTGTAGGCACCGTAGACACCAAAAGCTTTCATAGTGGATAGGGTGCGCTGCCCATGCTTTCGAGTTCGCGCAAGAGACCCCCCTACCAGGCGCGCCAAAGATGTCGCGGGAAACCTCGGCCACCAATGGGACCAGAGGGCCCATTGATGGTTTGGCAGGGGGATGTCGCATTGCGTAAGGAGCAGACGAGCGTGGGGCAGCACGGCAGAGATCACGCAGGCAATTTTACCTAGGTTTGGGCCACCATGATGTGTAAAACCCTACTCCTGGTTGGGGGACTGATGGTGGAAGAGTGGTAGTGGAGCATAGTACACTTGCCCGACAAGGGCGGTAGTGGCTACGCGCATATGGGTGTGTTTGTTATCCAACCTTCTAACCCTTTGTACGGTTATCATGGGCCTCCTTTTATAGATTAAGGAGCTACCACAATGGCAAAGTACTCATGATGCACTGATAAGATAGCAAACAATGCTATCCTACCTAACTATGAAGGCCGAAAGTGTGCATTAAATGCATCGCTTAACGTTAGGTCATTGATTGCCCGACAAGCCTTGCCGGGCTATTTTACCAGCTTCACACCTGCTCGCTTGACACGTCGCAGGACGGGTGTCGTTCTAGGGCATCTTCTATAGAGAAAGGCTGCCATGTGGCGAATGGCTGCCACTTAGTCAGTTTGCGGCTTGACACCACACTGATTGATTACACGGGTCATGGTGGAGTAGTTTGGTGAGGTGGTTTTGCCCTCGTGAGTCCCGGCAAGCCCTGCCGGAACATCTTGGGCATCTTCTTTCTGGGGCGGCCCCGCCCCTGCTGAGCTTGCTTGCCCGACAAGGGGGGGGGGTCTTTTCTCCTGGTGGCATCTTGCTTCTTTGGCTTGATCTTGGTACTCTTGGCTTGCATGTTGGTCCTTCAAAGCTCTTGGTCTCTTGCGCTCTGGTATGGCCTTGGCTGGTCCGTGCATGAGTCAGGGGAAAACGTACACCCCTGTTCATTTCCCCCGACAGTGGGAGGGGCCCTATGTTTAGCATAAGGAGAGAAAATAGCAACATACGATCCTCTTTAAATGGATTTAGCAAAATCATACTTAAGTAAACATGCATGAATGTTTTGAGCTAGTGCTTCGTTTTATTATCTTTGCACAGGGTCTTCACCTGGCTTGGTAGAAAGTGTTACAATTCCAGAGAACTATGCTTGTACAAACTAGGTTGTCGGGGCAAGGCCCAGTAAGCACAACTTACGTGTAGAACTTACAAAGATGCTCAATATTCCTTGAGTTTTGCATTGGGATGCCATCTTCGTTCTGCAGACGGACTGCCGGGTCTAGTGACACGTACTACCCGGTAAGGGCCTTCCCACTTCGGTGTCAACTTGTTTGAACCCTTGGTGGACTGAACACGCCTACGGACAAGGTCACCTTCCCCAAGGCTCTAGGCTTGAACGTTGCGGCTGTGGTAGTAGCGTAGGGCTTGCCGGTATCATCCAACACATACAGTCGCTCAAATATGGTCCTCCTCGAGGAGCATGGCATCGTCATGCCATAGCTGCTCTTGTGCTACTTCATTGTAGGCAAGTATCCGAGGTGACCCATATATGAGTTCCGTGGGGAGCACTGCTTCTGCCCCCTAGACCAGGGAGAAAGGATTATGGCCAGTAGCTCGATTTGGTGTCGTTCTGATTGGCCAAACAACCACCGGCAACTCATGAATCCAGAATCTGCGACATTTTTAAAATCTATCAAAGGTTCTTGTTTTTAGCCCTTGCAAAACTTCGGTGTTCATCCTTTCAACCTGCCCGTTGCTCCTTGGATGGGTGACGGATGCGAAAGAGACCTTACTCCCAAGGCCCTAGATGTATTGCATGAAGGCGTGACTTGTGAACTGGGTGTCGTTGTTGGTAATTACCCTGTTTGGCGGTCCAAAACGAAAGACCAGTCCTTTGAATAACTTGACCGCTGACTGTGCTGTCACCAGTCTCGCTGGTTCCACTTCGGGACACTTTGTAAACTTGTCAATTGCAACGTACAAGAATTCAAAGCCCCTGGTGGCATGAGAGAAGGGGCCCAAGATTTCGAGCCCCCAGATCGTAAAAGGCCAAGATAAAGGGATGGTCTGCACGGGTTGAGCTGGCTAATGGATGTTCTTGGAGTGGAACCGGCATCCTTCACACTAGTTGACGGGCTCAGTTGCATCCCAGAGTGTGGTGGGCCAGTAGAATCCTTGCTGGAAAGCTTTCTCGACAAGTGTTCTCGATACCAGATGTGAGCCACATGCTCCCCCATGTATCTTTGCTAACAGCTCTACTCCATCCTCTTGATTGTTGCACTTCAACTTCACACCGTTCGTCCTCTTTCTGTATAGAATGCTGTCAACAAACTAGTACATACTCGACCGCTGGGCTACTTTCTTAGTTGGCTCTGGATCATCAGGAAGTTCTCCAGTTTGCAGGAATTGGACTATGTGTTATGCCCATGCCGGAGCCTCTGGCTCAACGACAAGGACTAAAGGCATCTCTTTAGCTATGGGATCACTTGTTTTAACGACAAGAACTTGATATTAGGCATGACAGTGTGGCTCTCCTTCCAATGTAGGACCCTTGACAGCCTTTTCACCAGCTGCTCCAGGGAGATCTGCCGGGAAATTCTTGCCGGTGTTGAGCTTCCTTCTTCTTCTGGCCAAAGTTGGCGGAGAAACTGTTGGTTAGGTGTGGTGGAGCACAAAAGTGCATGGTTCCACAGGGAGCTTCTGTGCCGCGCACTTTGACAGGTGATTAGCGACGCTGTTTTCTGCACGGGGTCCGTGCTCTGTTGGCAACCCATCGAAGTGATCTTCCAGCTTTCTCACTTGTTCCACGTATGATTCCATCAGCGGACTCTGATAATCCTTGTTCACCTGCTTCAGGACAAGCTGGGAGTCATCGCGTATGATCAACTTCTTGATTCCCAACTCAACAGAAACCAAGAGCCCGGTAGGGAGCCCTTCATATTTAACTCTGTTGTTGGTGATGTTTTCCCTAGGGAAATACATCTGAAGGATGTACTTGAGGTGTTCTCTGGTGGTGGCAACGAGTAACACTCCTGCGCCAGCACCTTCGAGTGAGAAAGCACCGTCAAAGTACATGACCCATTCCATTGAGGCCTCCTTGCCGGGAAGGACAGTTTCCACATGTTCTTCATGTGGACTTGGCGTCCATTCTTCTATGAATTCTGCTAACGCTCTGCTCTAGATAGTAGTTGTGCTTTCAAACTTCAAGCCAGAACTCAACAGCTCCAGAGCCCACTATACTATACTGTAACACCCTCGATGCGGCTATATCTCCTACGTGTCGAAGCACGACTTAGAGGCATAACCACATTGAAAGCAATGTCGCAAGTTAGGCAATCATCACAACATCCCATGCAATATAAATAATCAAAGGGGAAGGAACATAGTTGGCTTACACTCGCCACGTCAAACAAAGTACATAAATAGCATTACATCATCCAATCACTCATGGCCCGACTACGGTGACAAAATAAAAGATGAACCCAACATGCGACACGGTCCCGATCGCCCCAACTGGGCACCACTACTGATCATCAGGGAAAGACACATAGTAACAACGAGAAGCTTCATAAAACTCCCACTTGAGCTCAAGCGCGTCATCTGGAACAGAGTCATCAGGCCCTGCATCTGGTTTGCAAGTAATCTGTGAGCCACAGGGACTCAGCAATCTCGCACCCTCGCGATCAAGACTATTTAAGCTTATAGGTATGGCAAGGTAATATGTGGAGCTGTAGCAAGCGACTAGCATATATGGTGGCTAACCTATTCGCAAAAGAGAGCGAGACGAGATGGCAAAGCACGAACGAATAACTAGAGAACATCCTGCGGCAAGCATTACTCCAACACTGTGTTCGCTTCCCGGACTCCGCCGAGAAGAGACCATCACGGTAACACACATCATTGATTCATTTTAATTAAGTTAAGGTTCAAGTTATCTACAACCGGACATTAACAAATTCCCATCTGCCCATAACCGTGGGCACGGCTTTCGAAAGTTCAAAAGCCCTGCAGGGGAGTCCCAACTTAGCCCATGACAAGCTCTCACGGTCAACGAAGGATATACCTTCTCCCGAGACATTCCGATCAGACTCGGTATGCCGGTTCTACAAGACACTTCGACAAGTTAAAACAAATCCAGCAACACCACCCAGATGTGCCAACAAATCCCGATAGGAGCTGCACATATCTCGTTCTTAGGGCACACCGGATGAGTAAGACGTCGGGTAGGCCAGCCCAGAGTTGCCCCTGGTAGCCCCGGACATCGCTCGGTTGGACCAACACTCAGAGGAGCACTGGCCCGGAGGGGGGGTTAAAATAAAGATGACCCTTGAGTCCACGAAACCCAAGGGAAAAAGGCTAGGTGGCAAATGGTAAAACCAAGGTTGGGCATTGCTGGAAGAGTTTTATTCAAGGCGAACTATCAAGGGGTTCCCATTATCACCCAACCGCCTAAGGAACGCAAAATCCGGGAACATAACACCGATATGACGGAAACTAGGGCGGCAAGAGTGGAACAAAACACTAGGCGAGAGGCCGAGGCTTCCACCCTTTACCAAGTACATAGATGCATTAAGATAACAAGATAATATAATGATATCCCAACAAGTAAACAATGTTCCAACAAGGAACGGTCTCCAATCTTCACCTGCAACTAGCAACGCTATAAGAGGGGCTGAGCAAAGCGGTAACATAGCCAATCAACGGTTTGCTAGGACATGGTGGGTTAGAGGTTTGACATGGCAATTTGGGAGGCATGATAAGCAAGTGGTAGGCATCATAGCATAGGCATAGCAAAAGAGCGAGCATCTAGCAAAGCAAAGATAGAAGTGATTTCGAGGGTATGATCATCTTGCCTGCAAAGTTGTCAGAGTTGACTGGATCCTCGAAAGCAAACTCAACGGGCTCCTCGTGAGCGAACTCGTCTCCCGGCTCTACCCAAACAAGACAAACAAGAAAAAAGGAAACAATCAACCACATGCGAAGCTCAAACAACATGATGCAAACATGGTATGCTATGCGGGATGCGATATGTGATGCACATGCAAGATTTAACAAGGAATGAATGAACCTGGCCTCAACGTGGAAATCCAAGTGTGCCACTGGAAAGGTGAGGTGATTTCGGTTGAAATCAATATAAAGAACTACAGGAACTTAACATGGCAAAGTAAAGCATGGCATGGAGCTACTCAAAGAGCTTAAGAAAAGTCCCTTAGTGAACTTGAGCCAAAAGGGATCAGAAAATACAATTGCAAGCATGTGAACATGGCAAAAACATAATCAGATCCCAGACTTAGAGAAAAACTAGAACATGCAAATCAGATATCAAGTAGGCATGTTTACGAGCTCGATGCACTCACTACAAAGCATGTCATGACAATCTAAGCATGCACCCATCAAGAATACACTTTATACAAGCTAGACATGGCAAGAACAACAACATAGCATGCACGGTTCAACTACAATATCCTCGGCAAAATCGCTAACAAGTAGACAATCTACCCAGATTCAAGAAATAGCAAAAGTAGAGCTCGATTGACTCAAGCTAGGGTGCTCCATAATTGCAAACAAAGACATGGATGGATAGAGCACTACAAGATTAACAAAACATCCTTAATGATCATCCTCAAAATAGGCACGGATCACTAGGAAACAACATGAACATATGGCATATTGATAAAAACAGATCAACGACTTGGTGGAATTGCAAAGTCCCTGAAATCAGCATTAATGAATGCACCACTTTGCAAGCTTGTGCTAGTCACCACACACATCAAAAAAAATACATGGATAACATCTCTGGAAAGATGGCAAAGCATATAACAAAACACATGTAGAGCTCAGGGGCATATCATGCACACATTAATCATGGCAAAAATGACAAATAGCTATTTGGAGCAGCAGATCTGACAATTATCTCAAATAGCACTCTTCCAACAGCATTTCGGGCCTCAATATGAATTCAAATGAAAATGATGCAATGAGATGAAATGATGTACTCTCTGAGAAGAACATTTCGATATGCTACACGCCCAAAACGAAGCTACGGGTGCGGAGATATAGCATGATGAAGTTAGCAAAATAATTAGGGACTTAGGAAAAAAAAGAGAGGTCAACCCCTAGGGTTTCCAGATCCAGATCTGGGGTGCGGGAACCGAGGACCTCCGGGGTCGGCACCGGAGTTTGAAGGGGAGGCCGCCGGAGTTGGACCTCGAGGCTGCCGGAGAAGGGCCGGCCGGGACTTGGGGAGGCGGAGGCGGCGGAGGGCGTCGCCGGAGTCGGCGCGGCCGGGCGCGTTTGCTGGAGCCGAGAGCTCCTCTCCCTGGCGCGGGCTCCGGTGAAGTGAGCTGCGGCGGCGGTCGGCGTCGTGGGCGGCGGCCGGCGACGGGGAAGCGGCGCTGGGCGGCGGAGGCGGGCGGTGCGAGGCGCGGCTGCGGGCGGCAGGCGGCGGCGAGCGCGCGGGCCGGGGAGGTCCCCGCGCGGGCCTGGCGTGCCGACAGCGGAGGGGCGGCGACGCGACACGGGGCGGCCTCTCAGTGGCTGAGGGCGGCGGCGGACGGGGTGTCCGGCGCAGCGGACATGTCCGGTGCGCTTCGGAGGGGGGCTATTTATAGGCATAGAGGGAGCTAGGAGTGTCCAAATGAGGTGCGGTTTTTGGCCACGCGATCATGATCGAACACTCTAGATGATGGAGAGGGTTTTGGTGGGTTTTGGGCCAAAATGGAGGGGTGTTGGGCTGCAACACACACAAGGCCTTCTCGGTCCCTCGGTTAACCGTTGGGGCATCAAACGAAGTCCAAATGGCACGAAACTTGACAGGCGGTCTACCGGTAGTAAACCAAGGCCGCTTGACAAGTCCCGATCCAATCCGGAAATGTTTAACCCCCACACATGAAAGGAAGGTAGAAAGGGGCACCGGAGGAGATAGGAGCGCTGGAATGCAAAACGGACAACGGGGAAAATGCTCGGATGCAAGAGACGAACATGTAAGCAAATGAAATGCACATGATGACATGATATGCAATGCATGACACGCAAGCAATGACAAGGCAACAACAATGAATAACTGGACGACACCTGGCACATCGGTCTCGGGCGTTACAACACTCCACCACTATGAGAGGATCTCGTCCCGAGATCTAGAATGGCACCGGATGGACAATGGAAAAGAAAGAGAAGAGGTAAAACTAAGTTGCTCCTTTGACAAACGAGTGAAACCACGAACCTTGAAAAGGTTAAGATATTTCGAGAAAAGAATACAACGGCGATGAACGAAGTTGAAAACACTCCGTTAGAAAAGTGGGACAAGGAAGAACAACTTCGGGCAGCACTCTGATTGAAAAGAAAAGGAATTAAATAAGAACTTGGTAAGGTGAGAAGATACTTGATGAAATCACAACACACTGCCTCCGGAACTATTGAATGAATGGCACAAGGGGTAAGAAAAATCTCAGACAGCACTCCGGTTGAAAAGAGATGCAAGGCTTGATAAGGCAAAAAGAACTTGAGCCAAAAGGCACACCTCCGATTAAATGGATAAGCACGAAAAGAACATGCTCTTGACAAGAGCAAGAAGAAGGTTTGAAGAGAGCAGCAACACAATGCCTCCGGGAGAAAGAAATAAAAGATAGATACTTGAAATAAAAGAATGGAGAAGAAAATGCCAACTTCTGCCACAAAAGAGTTTGAAAAGGCATCTTAAGGAGAAGGGTCGAACGGAGTTATTAGAAAGCCAACAACAAAAAGAATAAGCTTGATATGGTCTTATGAAGTACATCTCAATTATGAGGTGACAACCTGCCGCTCACGAGAAAAGAATTGTATTGATATGAACGAGGAGACGAGAAAGTATTTCACCGGGAGGATAAAGAAGAACTTGGGTCCTATATTATCACCATTAATAGCATTACTCCTTAGGGGAAAGCTTTAGGTGAAATATAACCCAAGATAATTCCAATGACGAGATTGATGGATTTGAAATATGTCATTCTTGAATACATGTGAATCATGAAAAATGAACTCAAATTATCAACAATGACATAATACCACCTCCAATGATACGGAAGAAAGAATTGCACTCCGGATAGCAAGATGAAGAAAACTTGAGCTTCTTAGCAAAGACTGTCGATGAACACCTCGAGAAGGAATTAAATCCTTGATGAAACCATCATGTAGAACCTCCATGAAGAACTCCGGTAATAAAAGAATGGTCAAATGAAAGGAAAGATAAGTTGAAAACGCAAGTTGAATCCTTGTAACGATTTAGATGAATCTCCGTGGTGAAATAATTGAGAGAACTTGGAACTCCAGGAAAAGAATAGATAAAGCATCTCGAACCGAGAATTTGATATGATGAACCACTCCGGAAAAAGAAATTGAATAAACTTGATGAAACAAGAATAAGAATTACATTATGCTTTATCCTTCACCAATTAACTTGATGACCAGCAACGGATTTGACATATTACTTATTCTCGTAGAAAGGATTAAGATAGATATAGCGCAAACTTAAGAAGGTCTTCGACGAACCACCGGTAGAATTAGGAAACAACGAATGAATTGATATGATAAGAAAGAAGAAAAAAATCTTGAACGAACCACCATAAGCAATGAAAATGAACGAAATAAAAGGGATAAATCATCGGAAAGGATTAGAGAACGGATGAAAATACTCGAGGGAAATTAGATCCATGAGAACAAAAGATCACGAGCTGATTAGAGAATATACTTGGATGATGCACCGGTAAGATTGAAGAACACAAGCTTTAAGCTAGAATGAATAATCCCAAAATGATGGCCTTCGGAGAATCAAACTGAAAAGGCTCCTGAATTTCTCCGGATGGATAAAAAGAATTCTCACAATCAAACAATTATGAGAGGATGGCCTCGAATTAGAACCATGAATCTCTAAGAGAACGGATAAGATATGGAGGTAAAACTCTTCTTAGGTCTTCAAATGACGACGAGAAACACCACCAAGAATTATTGAGGCACACCGGAATGAAGAATGGAAAAGGTTGAGACAACGATGAAAAGAATTTAACCGATCTTGGAGAAAGGCATTTGACTGATGATAAATCCTTCTTACGTCAACCTTTGAGATGAATATGAGAATAACTCCTGAAATTAGAAGAGTCGGGTAAGATCCTGGAAAAAGACCTGTGGGTTAGGGCCCACTCAAAAGATACACCGTAGAACGATTGCTAGAAACTGACATTGCACCGGTTGAATTGAATGGCTAGAATGAGATAACAACCTCGAAAGATCTTGAACGAATGCAGAGTGGAAAACACGAATCTTCGAGATATCTTGAGCACTCCGGAACAAATGAATAGCGACAAATGAATGGTAATGAGGTACACCGGCATAAGAAAAGCATTGGACAAAAAGAAGACAATGCTCAATACCAAAGTTTGAATTGAATCCAACGGAGAAGGAAAATGAGTGAGGAATGGCGAACTAGAAGAGCATCTTCATGTGAACCACCGGGTAGAACATTGAAAGAAAAGAATGAAGAGACTTCACCTGAATAAAAGGATACTTGAATAAGAAATCTGAGTCCTTGAAGAAAAAGGGTGGGCGGGCGGGAAAACAGAGGCAGCTTGGGACGGATGAAACGAACACCGTTGAGAAAGCTGAGATTGAATCCTGCGGATGTTGAAGTGATCGGATCCATTTGAAGAGAAACACGCCGGTAGATAAGGAATTTAGATGACAATCTCAATGATCAATAAGGATTTGTATTCCCATAGAAATATGAGAACACCGCTTGGAAAAGGTATGGAATCAACATTTGACTTCAAAGCAACTCGAATACCACAACTCAAAACAAAACAAAGGATTGGCTTGCAGAATAAGCCAGAACAAACATATGATAGAGATTTCGTCCGAAGGTTTCGTGGTGGGGCCTACACGGGCTCGATCGTACAGCACCATCATGTACAAGGCAGTGCACATGACATACGAAGCGTCCCCGAGTCGGCATAGCCAAGGACTCTTTAAGACACAACGAGACCACTGTAAAACCAACCGTGAATAGGCGGACCACTAGACGTCGAACCCCAATATCATATCGTACATATGTCGGAAAGATATCCTAAGAGCTACTTGAATTTCCACTTATAAACTCCCGAACCTTTCCGGTTATGCAATCAGGTGTTGGGGATATAGGGGAAGCATAATATCTCACCCAAATCTAGCAAATCCTACATCCAGCTGTATCCATCCTTCAACACATAACCGAGAAAAACTTCGGAAACCATCTACCTCAACCTTCGAAAAGCATACGTTATACAAGTTATGGCAATACTCCCGAACTCCCGCCCCGGTACTGGGTGGCGTCGAGGTTATCTCACCAACAACTGCATAAAAGAGATTTTTGATGTCAGCGAAACTAAACTCAGGTATTCCAGAACTGCAACGATAAAATTGTGACGACAACACCTCGGAGCTCAACTCCCCGGGACACTGCCACAACCCCTAAATGACAGGAGGCACCAAGAACAATGTTCTCGTCACAAATCCATCGGAACGATTCCAAGATACCCGCGTGATCCTAAATTTTTTTAGTGAAATTTGAGAAGAGAACAGTCAAAACTCTACGTCAGGATGCCTTACCAGAGCGATGAAGGGACTGGGGAGTAAAAAGAATTCCTAAACTCTCCGATATATAATTCCTAAATGACTCAAAACATTTTTTTTCTAGACTCAACTCGGCTGCTAAAAACGATCAAGTAGTGGGGGCTCCTAAGGTCGGGGAAGGCTCTGATTACCAACTTGTAACACCCTCGATGCGGCTATATCTCCTACGTGTTGAAGCACGACTTAGAGGCATAACCGCATTGAAAGCAATGTCGCAAGTTAGGCAATCTTCACAACATCCCATGTAATATAAATAATCAAAGGGGAAGGAACATAGTTGGCTTACACTCGCCACGTCAAACAAAGTACATAAATAGCATTACATGATCCAATCACTCATGGCCCGACTACGGTGCCAAAATAAAAGATCAACCCAACATGCGACACGGTCCCGATCGCCCCAAGTGGGCACCACTACTAATCGTCAGGGAAAGACACATACTAACGACGGGAAGCTTCATCGAACTCCCACTTGAGCTCAAGTGCGTCATCTGGAACGGAGTCATCAGGCCCTGCATCTGTTTTGGAAGCAATCTGTGAGCCACACGGACTCAGCAATCTCGCACCCTCGCGATCAAGACTACTTAAGCTTATAGGTAAGGCAAGGTAATATGTGGAGCTGCAGCAAGCGACTAGCCTATATGGTGGCTAACCTATTCGCAAAAGAGAGCGAGAAGAGAAGGCAAAGCGCGAACAAATAACTAGAGAACAACCTGCGGCAAGCATTACTCCAACACCGTGTTCGCTTCCAGGACTCCGCCGAGAAGAGACCATCACGGTAACACACACCGTTGATTCATTTTAATTAAGTTAAGGTTCAAGTTATCTACAACCGGACATTAATAAATTCCCATCTGCCCATAACCGCGGGCATAACTTTCGAAAGTTCAGAAACCCTGCAGGGGAGTCCCAACTTAGCCCATGACAAGCTCTCACGGTCAACGAAGGATATACCTTCTCCCGAGACATTCCGATCAGACTTGGTATCCCAGTTCTACAAGACACTTCGACAAGTTAAAACAAATACAGCAACACCACCCAGATGTGCCGACAAATCCCAATAGGAGCTGCACATATCTCGTTCTCAGGGCACACCGGATGAGCAAGACATCGGGTAGGCCAGCCCAGAGTTGCCCCTGGTAGCCCCGGAAATCGCTCGGTTGGACCAACACTCAGAGGAGCACTGGCGCGGAGGGGGGGTTAAAATAAAGATGACCCTTGAGTCCGCGAAACCCAAGGGAAAAAGGCTAGGTGGCAAATGGTAAAACCAAGGTTGGGCATTGCTGGAAGAGTTTTATTCAAGGCGAACTGTCAAGGGGTTCCCATTATCACCCAACCGCGTAAGGAACGCAAAATCCGGGAACATAACACCGATATGACAGAAACTAGGGCTGCAAGAGTGGAACAAAACACTAGGCGAGAGGACGAGCCTTCCACCCTTTACCAAGTATATATATGCATTAAGATAACAAGATAATATAATGATATCCCAACAAGTAAACAACGTTCCAACAAGGAACGGTCTCCAATCTTCACCTGCAACTAGCAACGCTATAAGAGGGGCTGAGCAAAGCGGTAACATAGCCAATCAACGATTTGCTAGGACATGGTGGGTTAGAGGTTTGACATGGCAATTTGGGAGGCATGATAAGAAAGTGGTAGGCATCATAGCATAGGCATAGCAAAAGAGCGAGCATGTAGCAAAGCAAAGATAGAAGTGATTTCGAGGGTATGATCATCTTGCCTGCAAAGTTGTCAGAGTTGACTGGATCCTCGAAAGCAAACTCAACGGGCTCCTCGTTAGTGAACTCGTCTCCCGGCTGTACCCAAACAAGACAAACAAGAAAAAGGAAACAATCAACCACGTGTGAAGCTCAAACAACATGATGCAAACATGGTATGCTATGCGGGATGCGATATGTGATGCACATGCAAGATTTGACAAGGAATGAATGAACCTGGCCTCAACTTGGAAATTCAAGTGTGACACTGGAAAGGTGAGGTGATTTCGGTTGAAATCGATATAAAGAACACCGGAATCGGAGACACGGTTTGGAAAAGGCAAGCAATTCAAATATGGCACCGGTCTGCGATAAACAGCAAGTAGCCATCTAAATGCAACAAGACAAACATGCTACAACACCCAAAAATGGCAACAAAATATGTGGTAGGGATCCACTCGTGATGCTTGACAAAAGATGAACACTGAGCTACGGCCAATTCATCCATTAACAGGTTCAAAAAAGCATGGCAAAAGTGCAATTGGTAAACAGATCTCAGACTTAGTAAAATTAACACTTGTCTGGAATTTCAGATCAGATAGCACACTTTGGAGCAAGAAATCTATATGCTACAGGAACTTAACATGGCAAAGTAAAGCATGGCATGGAGATACTCAAAGAGCTTAATAAAAGTCCCTTAGTGACCTTGAGCCAAAAGGGATCAGAAAATACAATTGCAAGCGTGTGAACATGGCAAAAACATAATCAGATCCCAGACTTAGAGAAAAACTGGAACATGCAAATCAGATATCAAGTAGGCATGTTTACGAGCTCGATGCACTCACTACAGAGCATGTCATGACAATCTAAGCATACAACCATAAAGAATACACTTTATACAAGCTAGACATGGCAAGAACAACAACATAGCATGCACGGTTCAACTACAACGTCCTCGGCAAAATCGCTAACAAGTAGACAATCTGCCCAGATTCATGAAATAGCAAAAGTAGAGCTCGATTGACTCAAGCTAGGGTGCTCCATAATTGCAAACAAAGACATGGATGGATAGAACACTACAAGATTAACAAAACATCCTTACTGATCATCCCCAAAATAGGCACGGATCACTAGGAAACAACATTAACGAATTGCATATTGATAAAAACAGATCAAGGACTTAGTGGAATTGCAAAGTCCCTGAAATCAGCATTAACGAATGTACCACTTTGCAAGCTTGTGCTAGTCACCACACACATCACAAAAATACATGGATAGCATCTCTGGAAATATGGCAAAGCATATGACAAAACACATGTAGAGCTCAGGGGCATATCATGCACACATTAATCATGGCAAAAATGACAAATAGCTATTTGGAGCAGCAGATCTGACAATTATCTCAAATAGCACTCTTCCAACAGCATTTCGGGCATCAAGATGAACTCAAATGAAAATGATGCAATGAGATGAAATGATGTACTCTCTGAGACGAACATTTCGATATGCTACACGCCCAAAACGAAGCTACGGGTGCGGAGATATAGCATGATGAAGTTAGCAAAATAATTAGGGACTTAGGGAAAAAAAGAGAGGTCAACCCCTAGGGTTTCCAGATCCAGATCTGGGCACGGGAACCGAGGACCGCCGGGGTCGGCGCCGGAGTTTGACGGGGAGGCCGCCAGAGTTGGAGCTCGAGGCCGCCAGGGAAGGGCCGGCCGGGACTTGGGGAGGCAGAGGCGGCGGAGGGCATCGCCGGAGTCGGCGTGGCCGGGCGCGGTCGCCAGAGCCGGGAGCTCCTCTCCCTGGCGCGGGTGCCGTCGAGGTGAGCCACGGTGGTGGTCGGCGTCGAGGGTGGCGGCCGGTGACGGGGAAGCGGCGCTGGGCGGCGGAGCCGGGCGGCGCGAGGCGCGGTTGCGGGCGGTAGGCGGCGGCGGGCCGGGGAGGGCCTTGCGCGGGCCTGGCGGGCCGGCGGCGGAGGGGCGGTGGTGCGACACGTGGCGGCCTCTCAGTGGCCGTGGGCGACGGTGGACGGGGTGTCCGGCGCGGCGGACATGTCCGGTGCGCCGAGGAGATGAATTTTTAGGGTTTCGGGGGAGAAGAACCCATGGATTTCGGAGGGGGGCTATTTATAGGCATAGAGGGAGCTAGGAGTGTCCAAATGAGGTGCGGTTTTCGGCCACGCGATCATGATTGAACACTCTAGATGATGGAGAGGGTTTTGGTGGGTTTTGGTCCAAAATGGAGGGGTGTTGGGCTGCAACACACACGAGGCCTTCTCGGTCCCTCGGTTAATCGTTGCAGCATCAAACGAAGTCCAAATGGCACGAAACTTGACAGGCGGTCTACTGGTAGTAAACCAAGGCCGCTTGACAAGTCCCGGTCCAATCCGGAAATGTTTAACCCCCACACATGAAAGGAAGGTAGAAAGGGGCACCGGAGGAGATAGGAGCGTCAGAATGCAAAACGGACAACGGGGAAAATGCTCGGATGCAGGAGACGAACACGTATGCAAATGAAATGCACATGATGACATGATATGCAATGCATGACACGCAAGCAATGACAAGGCAACAACAACGAATAACTAGACGACACATGGCACATCGGTCTCGGGGCGTTACATATACTGCTGGTGGCCTCGGGGTTCCTCAAAATACACTATTGTGGAGTGATCTCGGGTGCTTGAAAGTAATGGTGCAGCTTCCTCGAGGCCATCAGAAGGCCAAAGATCAGCTTTTGGACCCTAGAGTACCTTGATCTAGCCCCCTGCAAGAGAGTGCTGACAATGTAAACTAGTCGCTGCACCATTTTCTTTCTTGCCACAGCCTCCTGATCATGAGTGCTGATATGTGGTTTCCCCTCGTTGCCGCGAACAGATCTTGCAAGGGATGAAATTGGCTCAATACTTGCAGGTTCTGCCGCAATAGCTTCTTATCTTTCCACTTCCCTCTGTGCCACATGGCTGCACTAACCACTTGGTTTGTTGCTGCTTAGTATAGCAGCAACGACTCTTGTGGTTTGGGTGCGACTAAGGTTGGAGCAGAAGAAAGGTAAGCTTTCAGTTCCTGTAGTGCAGCGTCGGCCTCTGGAGTCTATTTTACTGGACCATCATTCATGAAAATCTTGAAGAACGGCAAGGCGCACTCAGTGGATTTAGAAATGAACCTGCTTAGTGCGGCCACATAGCCAGTTAAGCATCTCACATCCTTAACTATCTTCGCAGAGATACAAAGAACCCAAGGAGCTTGCCGGACAGAACGCCAAATACACATTTCTCTGGATTAAGCCTCAAGTTCATCCCCTACAAATTTGCAAAGGTCTCTTTTAAATCTTCTATGAGTGAAGATTTGTCTTTGATTTTGACCACGATATCACCCATGTATACTTCAATGTTCCTGTGCAACTGTGCCTTGAACCTAATCTGCACGGCCCTTGCGAACATAGAACCAACATTTTTTAGCCCGAATGGCATACACACAAAGCAGTATGTGTCACACGTGGTGATGAAGGCGGTTTTTTCTTCGTCTTCCTTGGCCATGAAGATTTGGTGATACCTAGAGTATGCATCCAAGATGGATAGCAAGTCACATCCAGAGCTAGAATCAACAATCTCGTCAATCCGCAACAAGGGGAAGGGGTCCTTTGGACAAGCTTTGTTCAAGTCAGTGAAGTCAATACAAAGTCTCCACTTCCTGTTAGCCTTGCACACCACCACTGGATTAGCCAACCAAGTTGGATCCAGTACTCCTCGGACCAAACCTGTCGCTTCTAGCTTCTTGATATCTTCAGCAATGAACTGTTGTCTCTCCATGGCCTGCTTTCTGACTATTTACTTGACGGGGCAGGCATGAGGACAAACAGCAAGGTGGTGCTCGATTACCTCCCTGGGAACACCGGGGATGTCAGATGGTTGACGGGCAAACACATCGACATTTGCTCGCCGGAAGGTAACGAGCACGCTTTCCAATTGATTGTTAAGGGTAGCACTGATGGTGAAGGTACCATCACAGCTATCCTGTTGTGCCAAAACTTTCTTGGTTGCCGGGGGGACATTCTTGGATCTCTTGCAATATGAACTTTCTAGTAAGTCGCTGCCGAGCACGGCGTACTCCAAAGAGACGCGCTTCCCGGAGTATTTATCGGAGTTCTCGCCGGTTCCCTTGGCTTTCTTCTCTCTCTTGGCGGGGCCTGGGCCGCCGGCATCCTCTGCTGCAACCACATCCCTATACATCTTATCCACACAGATAACTGCATCTCTCATCCGGCGGTATGGTAATAACTCCCATAGGACCAGACATCTTCAATGTGTTGTAGGTGTAGTGGGATGCGGCCATGAACTTGGCCAGAGATGGTCGGCCAAGAATTCCGTTAAATGGCAGGGGAAGTTCAACTACATCAAACACAATCTTCTCTGTCTTGAAATTATCTCCCCCCAAACATTACCGGCAAGGTGATCTTTCCCTTCGGCTGGCTCCTCCCTTGGTTGATTCCTTGGAAAGTGCCAGTTTTCTTCAAGTCCTCATCTGGAATCTGGAGTTTCTTCAGTACATCCTGAGAAATCAAATTCAAGCCTGCCCCGCCGTCAACCAACATCTTAGTGACCTTGAGGTTGCGGATTTTTTCGGAACCAACAACCGCAAGCATCCTACCGCAGTGGTGTGGTCTAGATGATCCTCAATGTCAAAAATGATGGGCATGCGGGACCACTTGAGTGGTTCTCAAGTGCTTGCTACTGGTTCTGCTGCATTAACTTCACACGATCAATGCTTGAGCTAGCGGTGAGAGGATTGCAAAGATGCTCCCCCGTCAATGCACAATACCTCAGGAGCTTTCTGGAACTCCTATTCACTGGTTTCATCATCTTCCTCTTCACTATCATCTTCATTTTCCTTCCTATCACGGCCTCTGGCGAGTTTTTCCTCCTGCTGATTAGACTTGCCATGGTGTCCGTTTCCACCACCACGGACCTTCCCACCAGTACGATTCCGGTTTGTCTCCTTGTCACGCCTTTCCTATTCGTCTTTTTGTTTCTTAACCAATTTCTCAACTTGCTTGCAATCTTGGACATCATGACCCTTGATCCTATGGATTTTGTGGTATGGCCTGTCAGACTTGCTGGTTTTCTCAGCAGCCGCTGCCACCTAATAGTCACCGCATGTAGCAGCTTCCTTGTCGGGCGTCTCAGTTTTTGCTTTCTTGCTAGTGCTAAGATCACCAGTACCCTCAACGGCAATTACTGCCTTCTCCTTTCGCTTCTTGCTACGCTTCTTGTTCTTCTTCCTAGGGGTGGCAGCGTTGTCGTCATCTTTAGAATTTGACTTTGATGCCAACCTCTTCCTCGGGAAGTCTTCTCCCTTCTTCAGTACGAGCACACTTGTCCGCCAGCGTGTAGAGCTCACTGACCATCTTGGGCAACTGAACTTTCATCTTAGCCCGCATTTCTGCGATTGCGCATATTTGTATGGAATGTAGCAATCACAGCTCCCGGGTGTACCTTTGGGATATTGCAGTGCACTCGGCTGAACCTCTGCAAATACTTGCGTAAGCTCTCTCCCTATTTCTTGGCTGGCCTGGCTCTTGGTGGCTGCCCGTGAAGCCACCCACAAACTCGTTGCATAGGTCGGCCCAAGAGGAAAAGGAATCTTTAGGCAGGTGCATCAGCTAGGACCACACATTTGGTTTGAGGGCCAATGTCAAGTAGTTGGCGAGCACCTTCTCATCCCTTCCCCCGGCAGCTTGTATGAAAATCGTATAGATGCCCAAGAACTCTGTCGGGTTCAGTTTTCCATCATACCTCTCAGGTAGTTTAGGCTTGAGGGTGCTAAACGATGGCCACTGGACTTGTCGTAGGTCACTAGTGAAGGCAGGGCACCCTACCTCGTAAGGTAGTACCAGCCAGCACTTGGCGCAGGTTCATCGACAACAACCCCGTTGTGCCTGTCGGATTGACGATGTGTCTCGTGATGCCACTCAATGGTGCGCGAGCGTCTTCCTTCTTCCTTTCCCTCAAAACTTGGTGCACTTTATTATGTTGTTTAGTAACTTTAAAATATGATTTAGGGTAGAACAGTAGCAAATTCAAAAATTGCACATGGGGACTTTTCGGAATTGTTATCTGTTGTTTCCGGCCTCATTTAAACTTGCTTTTATGTGGGGTTCTTTTGTGCATCGTGTTTGCCAAGAGTAACAACATTTACCTTGTCATGCATCATACTTGATTGTGCATCATGTCTTGTTCATGCTTGTGTGTTTACCGTGTTGTTTGCTTCTTTCCGGTTGTGCTTCGTCTCGGTAGTCCTAGTTTCGATGCGATTGTGAGGATTCGTTCCACTATGTTGGTTCGACTACTTCATAGAGTCGATCTTCTTTTGAGCGAGATTTCAGGTAAGATGTACATTACCTTGGATACCACTACTACCTTCACTTGCTAATTGTCTCGATGTTATCGCTATGTCACGCTACCTACCACTTGTTTATCAAGCCTCCCAATTGCCATGAAATAGCCTCTTACATTTCCACCATCCCAACAAACCATTGTTTGGCTATGTTACCGCTTTGCTCAGCCCCTCTTATAGCATTGCTATTTGCAGGTGTAGTGCACCTTGTCCATGTTGGGACATGAAGATCATGGGATATCACAATATCTCTTATTTAATTAGTCCATCTATATACTTGGTTAAGGGTGGAAGGCTCGGCCTTTTGCCTGGTGTTTTGTTTCACTCTTGCCGCCCTAGTTTCCATCATACCGGTGTTATGGTCCTTGATTTTGTGTTCCTAACATGGTCGGGGTTTATGGGCCCCCCTTGTCAGTTCGCTTTGAATTAAAATCCTCCAACAAGGCCCAACATTGGTTTTACCATTTCCCAACATAATAATAAACAAGATTACAAATTTGACGCGTAGGGAGTTAGCGCTACCCGAGGTTCATTATTCAGCATAATACAGGGGGCAGTGCTGAAGGTGCTGGTCCAAAACAGGCGGCCTACGGGGCCACCACGGGGAAACTCGAAGTCTCATTTTACTCGTAGCTTGTCCCATATGATCGTGGCCTGAGGCAAAATACGCATGGCTACTATCGGGGTGTCAGCATGTTGGGAGGTCACTGGTTGGAGTCACCAAAATCGGCAGCGGGCGCCATGGCAGCTCCATACCTGGTGGCTTGTTGACCTCAGCGAACCCGAGGAGACTTTGAATTGTAGCCCTCCATTCATCCATCCTGTCTGATGCGGGAGGGGAAATCCAGAAGCAGCTCAGCTCTTGCTACTTCTTCAGCCGTCATTTCTAGGATGGTGTGGGAGGTAGAGCGCGACACCGCTCAACTCCTGGACAAGCCAGAAGAAGCGCCATCGGGCTCTCGTCGCCTCAAACCTGTAGCCAAAGGGACTTTACACGGCTGAAGCTGTTCTCGGGGACCAGGCTCTTGGTCAGTCGGGCCCTTCCCGTGCGGGTATAGTCGTTGGGGGTCGATGGCGTCATTAGGAGTGTTGTGGCGCTGGCCCGATGCTGGGAGAGGTGCACGCCCTGTCTCTGCCCTTCCAGGAGGTGTGTTCAATGGATCTCAGTGCGTGCTAGAGAAGGAGTTAACATTACATCGGTTGGTCAAGTCTGTGGGCTGTACAGGAGGAAGCTGAGCGCCTCCATGGCCTGCTCCGACGGGAGCTTGACCAACGACATGCTGAAGGGGTTGGGTTGTGCCTGCGGCCCCTGCCACAGAAGTAGCAGGATGGTTATTGGCACTGCTTGCCTTGGCGGCCCCGTTTGCCGCAGCCGTAGTGCCCATGGCCACGGGTAGCAAGGCCTTCAAGGAAGAAGGATGCGCTCTGACTCTGCTCTTCTTCTTAGGAGCCTTGGATGTTGAATGTTGGCTAAGATCGATGCGCCGACTACTACTTCAGGTTCGCACAAGTGACGTACCCTTCCTGGCGCGCTAAATTTGTCGGCGTGGAAGCACGATCAACTATGGGGCAGGGGTGCCCCTTTGTGGTTCGACATGGGGACGGTCGTGTTGCACAAAGAATAGAAGCAATAGGGGACGACGGGATCATGGACATCTCACTTTTCACCCAGGTTCGGGCCGCCTTGCAGCATAAAACCATACTCCAGCATTTGGTGGATTGATTTGGAGGTGGACGAAGGCTCAATGCACTCTGGCCCGACAAGGGTGTCTTGGGGGAGAGCATTGAGCTTACAAGTGTAGGGGGTCGAAGTGTTCGAACCCTTTGCTAGGTTGCCTCAGGCCTCCTCTTATAGGTTAATGGGCGATCACAGTGGCAAAATAGTCATTTGGGTGTGATTGGATAGCTAACAATGCTATCATACCTAACTCTGGCAGTTAGGACAAAGTGCATTAAATGCACTGCTAGGTGTCGTGTCGAGGGTGAATCCCGGCAAGCATGCTGCGCCACTTATCTGCTTGTTTTTATCAGCTTGACACGCCCCCTAGATGGGTGTCAATAAAGCTAACCCCGTCTTCTTGATGCTGCCAAGTGCGATATGGGATCCACCTAGTTTCTTAGCACCTTGACACCGACCCGACTAGTGACTTGGGTGTGATGAGGTGAAGCGGTGGCATCTCGGCTGAGGAGCTTGACGGCCCCGACAAGCTTGTCGGGGCAAGTCTGGGCTTTCCCTTGGGTGGTGTTGACCTGGCCAGTCTTTCCTGCCCGGCAAGGGAGGCCCTCCCAAGGTGTTCTTTAGATTATCTTGGGTCTTTTTAATTCTCTTCTTGATCTCACGAAGAGCGGCTTCTCCGGCTTGTCTTTGTGTCGCGCACTGGTGATGTATGTATGATCATCAGCACGCCTGTGGATGAGTCTGGTCATCAGACATGAATGTCTATTTGACCGACGTGAAGACAATCAATAAAGTGTAGGATCTTGTGGATGCTATCCTAGTCAACTTCAGTGCCATCAGTAATAGTCGAGTTCTTATCAAATAACAAACGAGTAGTGTCCTACACTTTGTAATAACCCACGCATGCCACCAATTATAAGAAATATTAGTTAGAAGTAGCATTTTCACGAGAGAAGGGAATCACAAATTGTTGCTACTTCTAAAGTCAAATTGTGATTAGTTAGACAGAATAGGTGGATTAAGAAGTAATCGAGAGAACATGAAAGAACCAAATAAAAAACTAACATGGAAGAACTACTGGAACAACGTCGGGTTGGAATCTCACAGGGAAGATGAGACCAATTTCTGCTATTTCCATCAACATCTATGTGCCAACTTTAGTCCATAACACTTGAGAAATTTTATCGAAGCTCAACCATAAAAAAGGAGCGATTTTCTTGGTTCATGAACCCAACTGTGAACTTATATCCATGGCATGTCTCCAATGTGACGATTAAACTGGTATATTCAGTTATGGCAAGGCCGACCTTCTTGAGTACATGTGTTCTAGCAGAGCAAGGGATGCACTGCATGAGAAATAATATGAGAACACAATTTATTCGCTATCCAGATCTAGAAATAATTTCCGGTTTCACATCAGTGTTGACCATGGTATTAGTACCTTTTATCCAAATATAGCAATCAAAATTTTCAAAGTAGTCGACATCATTTACAAAAACCCCAACCCTCCTGGATAGAAAAGAGGATTCTAGGAATATACTGTGCGCGTTTTATAATCCTGTATTATGATAGGAAGGAACAAGTCTGGTGTCTCGTGAAGGGTGCAAAAACCTATAGGGTCCTCGCACTTTGGGCACTGCAAATGAAACAAACTAGATTCAGTAGGAAGAAAAATGCATCAACCGCGGCGGTTCCCATCCTAGGATTATGGACAACCGTGGGACTAGGATTTATTAGGGATGGATGAAGAATTCGTGCCTGGCTCTCCATGAGAAAACCCTAAGCAATCACCGAGAGGAGGTTTTCATTGAACTATCAGACGAGGGAGAAGGGGATTCAGGCCAAGTGAAATATTGCTGCTTCGTCTCTCCAACTTCTACTATTACTGGAAAGGTGGGGTTTTTGTGATTTAACAACTCATTGGGCATTACTTCAGCTCTATGACTGGGTGAGTCTACTGTGAAGTTGTGCGCCTAATTTGGTGCATGGCACATGGACCCCGTTGTTGGATGCCCCGCTTATCAGAAAAAGGAAGTAGAAACGCATGAGTAACTAGTTACACATAAATACATTTTTGATAGAGAGATACTCCCTCTATAAAGAAATATAAAAATATTTTATATCACAAATTTATACATAAGAAAAAAACAAGGGGAATACATATGACATGATGTGGGGTTCAGATGAGAATAAAATACTTAAACAGGCTGACGGGTCTGGACTTTGGGTCAAAGGTGGTGGGCCTGCATGTTTACGGGCCCATGTGTACTAACTCAGCACATTTCATCTGGTAAATATTGCATGTTATCGGTGCGATGCTGGTTTTAGATGCTTTCGTAAGGAGAATAGAGAAAATTAAATAAAGCACAACAACTATTAGAATGAAATCAAATGATAGTTCCTAACAAGCAACCAGAGTTGCAATTCTTTCATGATGTCCTACGTGATAAATAATATTATAGTACTATTTATACACATAGGACACTTGTTTCACCATGCCATATTACATCAAAAGCTCTCGGAGGATAGATCAGCTCGGCAGTTGCGTGTTGCTACTGAAGAATTTCAAGGTTGCGCATGGTAAGAGAAACTTGGCCATGGTCGCCCGGTTTATTCAACGACTCCCTTGTTGCTCAAGGAATTCTCTGTATGCAAAAAAGAAGATATACACAAACAGTTAGATTAACACAGTGAATCATGTGAAACAACATGGAAAGAAAAAAGAATGAAGCACTTGGGCTGCCAATGCTTACGAGGAAGGTGGAGATGTCAGTTTTTGTAAGGACATTGGTGCATGTAGTGCGAATTGCAGCCCAGTCTGTTGCCAGTGCAAGTGCTGGGTCTATTGCTGCTACACGGGCCAGAGCAGATGCAAGTGCAAGTTCAAGTGTTGGTGCACGTGCCCACGTCATTGCTGGTGCTCGTGGTGGTGCGATTGGTAGTGTAGCTGCTCCTGCTGGAGATGATGCTCCTTGTGGAGTTGGTGCCGGTGTCAGAGCAGGTGCCCGTGTTGATGCCCGATCCTCCGGTAGATCAGCTTGATCCGCTGACACAGTCGATGACCAATCCTCTAGTGGATTAGACTGAGCTACTATCACTGTCAGTGCAAGAGCCAGTGTTGTCAGAGCAGGTGCCGGTGCTCAATCCGATGGTGAGATGGTACCAATGTGCGAGACATCAACGATCGTCTCTGGTCTGCTATTATTTCATACTTCAGCTTTCTAACTTTGCTAGGCTCCATGACCTGGATCCAGTCTTTTTCTTTCCTTCTTTTGAACGTGAGAGGGACTCATTGTGGCATGTTTGTTAAAACAAACAGCAGTTGATCAGTGGGCTTCAGATTGTACAAAGACAATAGAATCCAATTGTGTCCAGTAATATAAATGATGGAGAGTTCCTTCATTATTGACACGAGATGGACGCGCGCGCGCCTTCTCCTCCCCCCCGGGCCCGCTGGTGGTGGCAGCCTCCACCATTTCCCTCGATGTCGCCGCCAGCCTGGCCTCCCTCGCCTCATCTGGCATGACGATCGCCCCCTCCGGCAAAGGATAGCCTCCCCCCCCGCAAAACCGACACCGCGCCCAAGCCGAAGAAGATGCTGACACCCGAACAATGGGCATGGGAGTCGGCCAAGAGGAAGTGTTGGAGGCATGCGGCAGACGTGAGGATGAAGCCATCACGACGGCCGCCGTGCAGCAGGAGGTCACCACCGCTCGGGTCGCGGCGGGAACGAGGGAGTCACTCTATATGCTAAGGTTAAACCCTAGCCAGCACGGCCTCGTCAACGCCGCCATGGCGGCGGCCAGTGCCAGCTCATCCATGTTCCCCCAAATGGTGCTAACTTGCACACCCCGTGCATCGGCTTGCACCCCGATGCCCGGCTTCCATGTCTACCCACAGGGCTCCCGCCTCTCCAGGGAGTGCTCGCCCGAGGTGAGCGTGTTGGTGCCTTCCATCGCGCCCGCGTCCATCGACCTCAACGCCACACCGGTGGCCAGCGGCTCGACACCGGACGTGCAAGGAAATGAGCGTGGTAGAAGCTAGCCGATGTGCTGCCGGGCGATAAGGACTACATGTAGAACATGATCTTCGAAGGTGGTGCACCGGCCGCTGGCGGTGCCGCCGGTGCTGGCTACGATCCCGACGAGAGGCAAAGCTAGGACGGTTGAGGGGCGTTCACGTTGTCCACCTTTGATCAAGGTCTGGTGGCCGTCATGCATGATCAGGTCGGCCTTGACCTAGAAGGCTTCCCACTCGACCATGTGTTTCTGGAGGACTATGGGAAAGAGGAAGAGGACGAGTGCGACATCGAAGGGGAACCTTTGTTCTAGGACGAGCTCGCCACCAAGCCGGCGGGGCAAAGCCGAAGCACAAGAGCAAGTGGACCAAGGCATACAGGGCGGCTGAGGACAAGCTTCTTTGTGAGTGTTGTAGAGACATAGGGCAAGACCCCAAGACGGCCGCCGAACAAAAGGCATCAACCTTTTGGATTCGGGTCCACCATGAGTTCCATGAGCGCAAGAAGTTTCCACCGTACCAAATAGTAAGCACGCGCGGGTGGGTGTCCATTTCGAAGCTATGGAGGATGATCCAACAAGAGTGCAACAAGTTTTGTGCCACTCTTGAGAGCGTTAAGGCCCGCCCCATGAGCGGTATCAGCATGGAAGACATAGTATGCTAGGTAGCCACCCTCTTTTGTGTCATTCCATTTATGCTTGCATGTTCATTTGCATACAATTTGCCAATATGCTTGCATGAAATACATTTGTAGGCATTTCAAGCTTTGGAGGCATTCAAGGTCCAACACAATGGCAAGTGCTTCAACCTCTCCCATTGCTTTAGGGTCATCAAAGACGAGGAGATGTTCAAGGTGCAATACGCTGCCCTCAAGTTGCATGGGGGGAAAGAAGCCGTGGAGGACGTTGGGGACGACAAGAAGGCACGGCCGCGGGGAAGACCAACTCGAAGAAGGAGGACAAGAAGGATGCGGCATCGAATGCCTTGATCGCAAGTGTGGAGGGCATGATGAGCAAGAAGGAATCAAGGGAGGAGGAGCACCAGTGTTACAAAGAAGAGCAGATGAACACCTTCATGGTGATCCAAAGGAGGAGGCTTGAGATGGACGCGGAGAAGCAAGCCAAGATGCTTGAGATGGAGGCGAAGAAGCAAGCCAAGATGCTAGAAATCGAGGCCGCCAACGCCAAGACCAAGGTGAAAGAAGTGGCTCTCGCGAGCATGATAACCAGGTTGGAGTTCATGAAGGTGGATCTCAACATCGTGTCGCCAAGGAAGAGGCCGTGGTTCGAGAAGATGCAGGCCTACATGCTCATGTTTGATGATGACTGATCTATGGCGGCGAGTGCCATCATTTTTTTGTATGCCGGCGGCCTCCATGGTGTGGTCGAACTCATGTCCCACCCTTTTTTTGTCTGCTGGCCGCCGTGAGTGCGCCAGCATGAACTGTGTGTTGTTATTCTGAAGCCGACATTATATGTCAGCGCTGGCATGGTGCTGGCATGAGACATGGCCGCTGGCATGATCTATGGTTGCGGGCCTTTTCAAAAATTGTGTGCGGACATGAAATGGGTTGGCACGTTGGGCTCATTACCATCCCAAATCTAAAACAGGGTGGACGCCGGGCGGGCGGCCGACCCAAATGGACAAAAAGCGGACAAAAGCACCATCTGTTTGGTCGGCCCATTGGAGTTGCTCTGATAAGAAGAGAAACCTTGTCACAACCCAATCCTAGTCCTTACATGTCCTTGCATCAGCATCCATGCATTATGTTAAACTCAAATGAATTTGAATTGAGGATTATTCAAAGCCTCAGAATTTTTTTAATAAGTGCAAAGAACCCAAAAAATCTCATTCAATGTTTCCAGAAATCCCTTCATTGACGTTTGATTATTTTGGTAAGGGTTTTGGTCCAAACCAAAAATATTGAACATTTTTAAGGATTTAATTTTGGGACATGAATTTAAATTAATAGCTATTGGAATTTGAATTATATTCATATAATTAGAATATAATTCAAATGACGCTGAGTTGTTCTATGTGCTTTGGAAAATCACATCTAGCAACATAAACATATTTCAGAGAAGTTGGCACTAGTTTTGCATCTTGTTTGAATTTAAAACAGTGGCAAAATAAATACAAACAAAACAAAACCGAAAAACGAGAGCAGAAAACCTTACCTACCAGCCACTTACCTGGTGGCCCAGTGGAGCTGGCCTAGCCCACCTCCTCAGCGCTAGTCGTCATCAACCTCGTGCCAGAAGGCACGAGGGCACATTTCGACATGCGCGGGCACACGCCCTCCACCTCCTGCTTGCCGCCGCTGCGTCAAGACGCCTATGAGCGCCACACAACCCCTTGGTCACTCCCCCCTCTCTCCCATGCCTCTCCCTCATCTGCACCCCGTCCTTGGACCACCACCGAGCAGAGCTCATCACCACCGCCACCATTCACTGCGGCCACTAGCCCTCCCTCGTGCATCCAGCGTGTCCAGGAGAACTACCGCAGCTCCGTCTTCCTCCTCGAGGACCCATGAAATTGGGTACGCACTACAGCGTCTGCACCATGCTCTTCATCAACCTCCGACGGCCGAGATCTTCGGCGCCGGTTCACCACCTCCGACGTCTCCCCCGACCCACTGGGCCCTCGAATCGACCCCCTGTGAGCTATGCCTCCTTCTCCCCCTCCTCCTATTACCCCATGCACCCTCTAGGCATAGCTCCCCTCTGGTCGAAGCTCACTGTCCGCCATTTGTCATCATGCACCTTGCCTCCGAGCTTGATGTACCCTACCCTGCTACCCGTCGTGCTCCTGGTGATCCAGAGAGGCCTCCTGGTTGGTTACAACGATCGGTAGCACCCTGCATCCCCACAGCCGTGCAAACCCAAGGTCACGGCGCCGCCTAGCACGTCATCGTCCTTGATACCGAGTACGCTAGTGCATTTCGCCACCTCCGTTTGATGCGCGTGTCCACCAGCAACCGATAGAGACCATCCGTTCGACAAATGGTCGTCGGAGGAGTAATTCCAACAAACCTTCGCTGCGCGGGAGAGTCACCGCCGGCTTAATCTGGCCGACAGATGTGGCAATGTCTTGATTAGGCCTAACCACTAATTAACACTATCCTAATTAACATCTGGGTCAATGACATGCGGGGCCCAGCCACTCTTAACCTTTAGTTTAGTTTAATTTAATCCCTAGTTAAAAGTGTGACACCGACATCACTACAAAAAAGACACATCCGTGACATTTTGGGCCGAACGAAAGTTTTTTCTGTCATACTTATGACACTTCTATGACAATAATTGTGATAAAACACGGTATCATCATAGATGTGGTGGGTTCCTACTTCTATGACATAAAATGGGCTTTTCATCCAGGGCGGGCCGAAGACACAGCTGCATGACATTCTTTGGGCCGTCCATGACGGAAAAAACCATGGTAGAAGTGAGGGCGAGGAAAATATCGGGGTGTTCCCGGTTACGGTGGGTGGTCAGGGCCGAGCGATGCGTGTTTCTCTCGTACATGCACGCGCATGGGTGCGAGGCATTGGGCTCTAACTGAACCCGAGTGAGGCGTTGGGCTCTAACTGAACACCAGCGATTGCACTACAGGCTACGCATTACTGAACCCGAGCGATCGATCGATCGCTGTTAACTAAACCCGATCGAGCGATTTCTTCGCTACTGCTGCTAACTGAAGCCGATCGATGCTGCCTCTGGATGAATAGTGAGCGTTGCGGGGGGGGGGGGGGGGGGTTGGATGAACAGTTCCAGGTGGGGGTGGATGAACAGGACCCCGTGGTGTTGCCTCTGGATGAACAACACCCCGATCGATCGAGCCGATTGGAGCTAGATGAACAGGACCCACTGGAGGGCTGGATGAACAGGACCACCCCATGGAGGGCTGGATGAACAGTATTCGGTGGAGGGCAGGATGAACAGTAGCCCGTGGAGGGGTGGTTGAACAGGAGCCCGTGGAGAGGGCTGGTTGAAGAGTAGCCAGTGGAGTAGCGCGCGGTGGAGGCTGGATGAAAGGAGCCCATGGATGAACAGTCATAGGTGGAGGTTGGAGGAGGTCAACGGTGGATGAACAGTAGCCCGTGGAGGCTGGAGGGGGTCGACGGTGGCGATGAACAGTATCCCGTGGAGTCCCGTTTTGCAGTACGCCACACCCCTCCCAATGAACAGGACCCCCTTTTCGACCGTAGCACTCCAACACAAGTCTGTTTCCTCTATTTTGCAGTATGCCACACCCATCCCAATCAACAGGACCCCCATTTCGATCATAGGAGGTCCGTTTCCTCTGTTTTGCGGTACGCCAGACCCCTCGCGATAACAGGATCCCGTTTCGAACATGGTCTGTGGAACACAAGGACGTTTCCTCCATTTTGCGGTACGCCAAGCCTCGTTTCCATAGGTTGCTCCGTCCAAGCCCTCCCGATGAACATGACGACGCATATCGTTCCGACCCAGCCGGTTGGCTCCCCATGAACACGACAATGATGATGTTCTCCGTTCCGACCCGGCCATGTAGATGAGCCATGGCCGTACGTACGCGCAAGTAGGCGTTCAAGACCCCGCACGTATGTATGTACATGGTCGTATTTACTTTCTTGCACCCTGACCATTGTATGTACGTGTACATGCTACGTGCGCTCCTCTACTACGACACATGCGCGCCTCTACATTGACCAACATGTACGTACACGTTCACGACCAGAATGACAACGCTACGTACGCTTCGACTAGGTGGGTCTCGACTGTCAGGCACTTCCTTGCGTGCGAAGATGTAGCTGGTGGGTCCCAGCAGTCAGGGGGCGAATCTTGTTTTTTTCTGCCCGGACGCACTTCCTTGCGTGCGAAGATCTAGCTGGTGGGTCCCAGCAGTTAGGGGGAAACATTTTTTTGCGAAATACGGTGGCCCGTCCGGTGGGTCCCCGGTGTTAGGTGGAGGAATATTTATTCTGCGCGTACTAAGGAGGCACTTCCTTGCTAGGACACTCACGTGTGACGCCTCCATGCATATATATCCTAGCTAGGACACTCATGTGTGACGCTTCCATCTGTGGGCCCATGAGGCCATCGTCGATGCATGCATGCATGCATCACTTTGACCTACATCGGGAGAGGTTGATTAATTTCACCATCAATGAGGATTCTTTTGGGTTGTACATATATTATGGTAGGAGGATATAGTATGCGGTGAAGAGGGGTAAAGGGGACCATCATATGTAGTACGCCTGATATTAACCTTGCTATGTGTGGGTGCATGGTTTACGGTTTTTGAGGCATGTGGCACATCAAAGTTGTGCATTTTGGATATTCAACATATATATGTTTGGCCCACATGCAAAGCGGTGGTGGTTGTCCTCTCGCACCCACTTAAGAGGTTATTAGCGATATCGATGCTTTCCATCTGTGGGCCCGCTTGGTCCATCACTTCTTTTTGCCTGACAACAAGAGAGGTTAATTTGACTTAGGAGGGGATTATTATTTTTGCTCTGGGATGACATGCATGATACACTTTGAGCACAAACATATGCATGTTTATGCATGAATCCCTCCCATCGAGTCGAAGTGGCTAGTACAACGACACCATCATGAACCGATCTCGCTCTTTGTTGGGAGCTAGTGTACGATTTTTGACACACGCGCCAGATCAATGTTGTGTATTCAAACATGCATCCACGCATCACCTCCATACATATGCATGTAGTGGTTGCCTTCGAACGATACACTCCCTCGCGTGGTTATCCGCGACAAGACTATATATTTGTGGGCCCGCGTAGACATCAATGATCACCTTGATTAAGAACAAGATAGGTTACCATGGCGGATTCTTCATTTGGTTAGTGTTATCGTAGTATAGGTCATGGTGAGATTCAGACCTAATTAAGTTTGAGCACATATACTATGCACGCATGCATGCATATATGAATCCCCGTCGTTGGCTTGAAGTGTGGTGTAACATACATACACATCGTCAACCTAAACCTCACTCAGTATGTGGATTTCTAGTTCGAAATGACGGCGCCACATCAATGTTGTTCATTGTTACTCAAAAACACAGCTCTCCATACATGTTTTGGGCCACACGCATGCAGTGGTTGTCTTCGGGGACTAGCTACTTGCGTGATTATTGGTGAGCTAGCCCATCTCCAGGGTCGGATGGATGGCCATCACTTTGACCAACAACAATAGAGAGGTTGTACGACCAAGGTGGATTATTCTTGGTTTGTTTTACGATCCATCTTGGTGAGATATATGCGTCTCTGGCCTGCCGACTGAAAGTGTGTGTGTGGAGGTGGGGGTTGCTACATTGTACTTTGCTAGGTGAACCTTAGTTGGGGGGCATGCATTCATAGCTTAATTAGTATTC